>NC_041019.1:53003622-53309456 GCF_004193775.1 Glycine soja | reverse complement strand
TCTGCTACGTTTAATTGATTAACAATAATATAAATCAATGGGAAAGAAGCTCCTAGAATCTTGCAATAGGATGCCAATTGTTTTTTAATGTTAGCAATGTGTTTGCTTCTGTGAAGATGCTTCTGTTGCAGAAGTGTGTCGAAGTGATGGTTAGAGAGAGGAATCACCTATCCTTTTTCCCTCACATTTAGTAAAAGATATACTAGTGATTGTGTAGCCTGATATCAGTATTGAACAATCCTTGAGAATCCCCTGCAAGTAGCTCCTTACTTTGATTCCATTCACATAATAATGTACAGTATCCAAAATGAGTCTTCAAAATTGGTAATAATGTAAAATTTTCCAATATTAGTTAGCTTACGGGTTGTTTTCACCAATGCAAGATGGGTAGGAAGAAAATAGTACAAGATAAAAATTACAGGGAAAAGCATAAATAAATGGACCCTGACTTGCAATGGTGGCACGTCATGGAAAAGAACTGGCAAAATTGAAATGAAAAACCATTTAACAAAAGAATAATAACTATATAAAAAGAATTGTTCAGTATTAAGCATCTTAATTAATCTCTTGTTGCTAACCAAACCGTGTAGCATCCACTATTTTAATAAATATACTATACTATGACATCACATGCTATTAATTGTATTTCCTGCTTATTTTGATTTCTTACTCTGATTAGTGGCGTTGTTTGTTTGTGGAGTATGTTATCTTTTGTATTTTGGATAAGGGGATTTGAAAAGCCTGGCCATTAAGGAATTTTCATACTATCTTGCCTGGTTTTGCTTGTCAGTTAAAAAGGAGGATTCAGTTGCATTTGCTACAAAATAATTTTCAGTTGTTGTCAGTTAAATAAGGATAGAATAATGGACAATGGTAGTGAAACTGTGAAGAAAAATTTCTTCTAACAAATTAATGTCATTCTTTATATATATGATTATTCAATTGGATTATAGAAGACATGCAGTAATAATTCCTTCCTTTTATTTAATAGTTTAGCTGTTGCAGTTTTTCAACAGGCATCTATATTTGGATGTTGCAGGGCTAAGGTATTTGAATGCCTATTTGTGTGATAAAGTAACATGTGAGGCTCCTTTTCATAAGTAAGCTTATTATTTGTGTGTATTGTATCTGACTTGTTTGAGAATAGAATAGCTCACACATTAAGTCTAAGTCTGAAAAAATGAATTTTAGATTAACAATTGAACATTACTATAAATAAATAACAGAAGCTTGGTTAAAAGTATCCATAGGTTTTGCTAATGATTAATTTCCATTAGGAAATTTTGTTGACTATCTTTAGTGAAATATTTCCTTCCAACCATGTTTTTTTCATTCATCTCTTAAAAAGTTGCGTATACATAGAAAGCAAGCATACATAGGATTAGCATTTGAAGGATTGTTATTGCTACCACTGCTAATCACAGCACCATTGTTTTGGTTGGAAGAAAGCTCAATTGCACAATCAGAACTACTAAGATTAGGCCCCCACCCTTTTCCTTTGACATCAAACATGGTCAGCATGGAACGTTTGGGCTGAATATACACAAAGCTTCTCTAGCTGAACATTCAAACCTCCATCACCACTATCACTACGAATCTTTGCCACAAGAGAGACACCATGAGAACAAGATGCAGGCACAAAATAGTGCTTGACAGTGATCGTGTCAAGAAGTAGTTCATCGTCATCGCTTCTCTTTGCCCTTAAGAGGACAATAAGACCCTTTTTGGCCACTGTCACGTCCATATATGAAGGATGAGGACTTGAGAAACGTACCCCACCTTGCTCAATAGGGGTTCTAGCTCTTCTCCGGAAGTTGCTGTGTGCACTTTTGGTCCATCTAGACTAATATTTGCTGAAAGAAGACCTTCTTCGACTTGTTGTTGCGGTTGGTTTTGGTTAAGTCGAGTTCACCGATCTGTCCCTTCCAAATGAGAAGTAGTCAGCAATATAAGTTTCCACAACTTCTTCAGACCCTTTGTGGCTACTTATTGCCACAGGAAGTTTATGGGTCTTAAACATCGGAGAGATTTACATCAATAAGCCATGCGCAACCACCTAAGAGAATTTCACGCCACACTTTAACCTAAAATTTTAAGACTCAGGTTAATGGGTCTTTCCCTCACTTATATGGTGCTTAACTTTTTCACTTCTACTCACGTGAAACTTTACCTCACACTTGTACTCCAACAAATATTGGTACTGAGTTGTGTGGCACTGGTAAGACAAAACAAATGCTCTCGTAATGCAGAGAACTAAATGTCATGAATGTTGAAGATAGTGTTGTTCGGATTAGAATCCTCTGAAGTGAGCCTTATTAGAGTATAGAGAGTTTAATGATTCAGTGGATATCCTAATCCGTGTTGTGCAGGTAATTAAGCAATGATAATCATATAGGGACCTTTAAGTCGGTATGGTAAAAAGATTACTAGATTTTACAAAACTCTAATTCTTTTATTTTTTTGGTGTACTACAGGACTCTAATTCTAATTCATCATGTAACTGAATTGTTCTCAAAAGCATAAGGATGACCCCACAACTCCACAAATTTTAGCATCCTTCAGTTCTGAATGACGCCTAACAAAGATTTGCTAGAGGTATAAAAGATTAATGAAGTATCAAATCTTGCTCCTGGCAAGTGTATTGGTTGTGTCGCATAATAAAGAAAATGAGTGTAGTGTCATCCCACAAGAAATTATTGAGTCAATTATCAATTACTACCAATTTGGACTACTTGAGCAATAAAAGAATAACAACATTATTAATGTGAATAAAAAAAATTACATATATGAAAGAAATTAAATAATAATCAAGAGTGATGATGATAATTAAGGGAAGCCAGATTCGGAAATCATTTTATTTTTTTAGTGAATTTTTGTGGTATATATATGTAGAATTCGAGTGCAAACTGAGTTCAACACTTCAAGTTGCATTGCATATCACGTCCTAATCAAAATATGGCAACAAACTAGTTATTTCTGAATGTTCATGATAGCAGAGGATATAACTCAGGTACTTAATGCTAAAAGGTTGCATTAAATAAAAATAAAAAACATTTTGTATATTCCAAAAGCATTTCTCCAGTAAAAAAAATATCATCCTTATGATCACACATTCGAAAATATAAGAAAACAATAATATGCCTACACCTTAATTAATCTAAGGAAATCACAGTCCATGATCCACGAATGAGGTTTGGTTGTCGTCTCATGAATCTAGAAGAAACAAGACCGAAGTAATTAATGTTTGGAGAGGAGAAGAGGCTAGGGAAGGGACGCATTAGTGTTGTGCACTTGTGCGTGAAGAGTGAGTAAATCAATGTAAGAATGAAGATATTTATTCTTGAAATTAAAGTCCAAAGAGAATATTATGTTTGACTCTCATGAGTGGTTACAACACAAAAATGCTGCGATTAGAAGGTTCCCCATAGAAAATCCGATGGAAAAGCTCGAGCACCCCATTAACGTTAAAAGTTTCAAAATCGATTCTTTGATCGGAGCTCCCAATCTTTACGTAATTTGCACTAAAGGGTCGTACACTTTTTTTTGTGTGTGGCGTGAATGGTCGAATAAATTCGTTTGTTTCAAGATTAAGTTCTGCCTCTTTTTAATTTGCTGTGTGCTCATGCATGCATGGCCTCAGAATATGCCTTATGAGGTGTGGAATGGTGAATCACCCTTTCGTTTGTAGTTGTAGGTGCAAGCAAATTTCTTTAGTTTGTCACAGACTCAATTCAACTGTACGTATTATTTCTTAAGTTATCAACTTCCGTGATGATCCCTATGATCAATATGATATTACAAGCAATTCTGTCTCTCTCTCGACAAATGTTAATTTTATGCTCTCACATATTGATGAGGCTGTGATTATGATTCTGTAAATCTTCATCATTCCCTTCATCCAAAGGTGGTATGGTATTCTTATATGCTCCTTTTTGTTTGATAAATATGTTTCCTTTTTTATCTTGATAGTCTTAAAAGTCTATACTGTTTGGATTAAAATCTTCTACATTTATTTAATGTTCAACATGTTAACTACAATCTCCTACAATTCTTGATGTTCCCTATGATTAATGTTACAAGCAATTCATTCTCTTTCTCTCGTTCCTGACAAATATGAATCTTCTTTCTCATCATATAGGGTGGAAAGTACGTATTGTTCTTTATATGCTTACTTTTGTTTAACCTAATCAAATAGAATTTAAGTAATTTTAATATTTTTAAGAATAATAATAATATATTTTCTCGGTCCCTAATTATGACTCTTTCAAATAATTTATGTTTCTTAAAAAAAATAGTTAATTTAATTAATTGTATTAAATTTTCAATTATCTATACTATCATTTTAAAATTAATCTTTTAATTTCTTATCTCTTTATTCACTTAATTAATTCTCATTAATGTTTGAAGAGAGAATAATTAAATAAAAATATATAAAAAAAATAATTAATACATCTAGAAATTTAAAAAATAATCTTATAAAAAAGATAAATAATTTTTTTAAAATAATCTTATAATTAAGAGCAAAAGAAGTAATAATAATAATAATAATAATAATAATAATAATAATAATAATAATAATAATAATAATAATAATATATTTTATTTTCAATATTTATAATTTAAAATAAATCTAATCTTTAATGTCTTTTTTTGTGAAATGATTTTTTTTATTTACATTTCTTTTCATATTTTTATACTTGACTGCCTTTGAAGGTGTCAAACACTAAATCACCCTTTCATAAATGAGTCATTATATCATAAAGAGAAGTGCTAGATACTTTTTAATAAACTCCTCTATACATATTTTTTTGTTAGTTAAAATGTATTAAAAAATACAAAATTAAAAGAGAAAAATAATCATTAAGATGTGAGATCAATTTTAACCAATAAAAAAAATTATGCTCAAAAGAGCGTGAAGTGACATTTCTCTTCCATACAAATGTTTTACGCTTTTGCATATGCGTAAATTAATTGTGAGGAAGTGGTTATGATTCTGTAACAACGACAAATTTAATTCAAGGGTTCAATTCATGTACAAGGGAAGGCAAGCATGTGCCTGGACCCTGCATACAAAAAGCAACATCTTTATAAAAGAATGGTGATGACCGAGATTTAAAAAAAAATTATTATGCTTTATAAGCCTAATTGTTTTATAAATTTGTAGTTATATTTAATTAATATATAATAATTTATTAAAAGTTAAAACACCCACTTGTAGTTATATTCAAGTGATTGTTAAGAATTGTTAATTATATAAGAACCATTCTTATACCATGCTTCTAACTTAACCCTACAACCGTGAACTGGAATGATTCTTGTGCATAAGAACTCAATGAGAGCTACAATTAGAGATGCTATTAGTTTTTAAGCATAAAAATGTACACCAGTAGATTTTATATATTGCATTGTATAGGGTCCATAAAATACATGCAGGCCCTTATGTGACACTTCGAGTCACACATCAATCCGATGGTCATGTGATTGTAACAAGAGTGCAAATTAACGCTCCATTCTTAATGGCCAAATCTCCAACCTATTAATATTTGAATATATTTATCTATTGATATGCAGATAATGAATTATCTGTAAGACCACGTATTATCTACAAGATACAATTATCTTTTACCTTTATCTATAAGAAAATGTTTATCTCTAATATTATCTATAAGCTCTCTGCTATTATCTACAAGTCGGAAATCATCTACACTACAACAATCTTACAAACAAGGACCAGCGATCGCACTCAACCACTGTACATATAAGTTTCATTGAATCCTCTACACATCCCATCACACATTCAGAGCAACAAGCTTGCCTCTCTCTCCCTTGTTCACTCAAGCTTTACTTAAGCATATATTTTGCTTTGTTCTCCTCACTCATATTTTTACTTGAGCGTCGGAGTTCTTTATTTTTTAGATTTTTCCTCCTATCAAAAGTATCTCTCCAAGCCAACATGTGCAGTTCGAGACTCTACTCAACCACGCCCACACACATAAGTTTTTGGGTCGAGAGAGTTTCTAAAGTGTCAGTTAATTTGAGGAATTTTGATATTGTTGGTTTATAAACCAATAACAATCCAACTATATTGGTTGAGTTTGTTTAATTAAAAAAAATTTAAATAAGTATTTTTTAATAAGTATATAGAATTTACTTCTTAAAGCGGAAAACAATAATTTAGACAAAAACACTAAAAATCATAAACCTATTTATTTATTAAAATAAACATTTATTTTAATAAATAAATTTAAACAAACTAGTTCATTATCTCATTATTTTGATTTTTAATGATAATTATATATTTCAATTTAGTCCATGTATAATTAAAAATTCAAAATATTTTTAAAAAAATGTACTTTTTAATCTCACGTAACCAAACATCTCTTCGCAACAAACATAATCACATTCAATTCAAACCAAAACCCTGAACAGCAAACATATACACATCTCGGGTTCCATTTCGGGTCCAGGTTGAATCATTGACTGAAGAATACAAACTGCTGGTACGTAGCAATTAGACTAGTGGTTGCTAAAGTGGAAGGTGGCGACAATGAAGAAGAACAAGGAAATCTTGAGTGTGAGGGGTGTCCGGAGAAAATCGTCGGCCATTATTGGGAATTTTGGTCGTGGATCAAAGAATGAAGGGTGCGAGTTAAAAGATTTTCTTTTGACATGTAGTGCTTCACTAATTGTCACTTCTTAGATAAATAATAAATGCAATGACACAGTAAGTTATGTGAACTTTTATTTGTGTGGGGTTAACAACATATTAAAAGGTATTTTTCATAAAAATTGATTATTAAATGTAGTTTAAATGTCTAGACACTGAGAAAGATATACGAAGAGAAAAGAATTTCAAAAAAATATTTTAATTATACAAGGATTAAATTAAAATATATATTATAAAATTATCATTAAATATCAAAATAATGACATAATAATGTACTTAATTACCATTGCTTAAAAATCCAACAGTATTAAAACCCCCTAAGTAACGGGGACACCGGAGAAACTATATTGTGTTAATTAATATATGTTTTGTTTTCTTGAAAAAAATCTTAAATTTGAGTCTTTTACGAATAACAAATTTAATTAAGAAAAATAACCTAATGAAACTGTGAATGTTCTTAGTTGAGCAAATTCTCCACTATAAAAAAAATACTCGTTCTCTTAAACTAAATAAGAAATTTCATATTTGTTTAATGGAAAATTATAAACCTACTATTAAATGAAAACAAAGATAATACTACTATAGTTTTGTGATTGCTCCTTCTAGCACTAGTCTAATTAAAATTTTAGCACTTTTGTTCTCACTACCTTACTATTTAATACATATAATTGCAAATATTTTTAAATTTTAATTTCCATTACTATTTATTCATAAATAAATCAACATTTAAGCAATTATTAATATCATATTCATTAAAATATTTTAAATTTATGAGATCATTTTATAATTAAATTTTAATATTCAAAGATCAATTTAATATTAAATTATATTTTAAAGATTAATTTGATATTAAATTATAAAATTTAAAATCAATTTATCATTAAATTATTAGCATCATCAATTTGTCATATTTTTTATATTCGGATATTAAATTTAAATTTTTTTCATCTTTAAAGAATCAATGGTACCATCTCACACTTTCTTCCACACAACAAGAAGATGGGCATTTATCCAATTTTTTTCTTTATAATAAACAATTCAAATTTAATTTTTTATTACCATTTAAAAAATATATTAGTATGTCATTCCATTTTATGATTTAGTATAAAAAAAATTAAATGAATAGAATTTCAAAAAATAAAATAAAAAATTACTTCTAATTGGTTATGGGCTTAATTTGGGGTTATTATTTGTTTGTTATAGGTCAAAAACAAATGTTTGACTCTCGGTCTCACAACACAAAATGCCGCGAGTCAGAGCTTCCTCAGAGTAAATTCAAAAGGCTTGAACTTGCCATATCTCTCTGTTCTTCTTCTTCTGATTCTGAAAGATGTTGTAAGAAAGAGAAGAGAGCTTCCTCAATAATCATAATTTCATAATTTTATAGCTCATAAGGTGATGGAATTTCTTTTACAATTCCATTCTTTTGTTTTATTCTTCTTTCCTTTGCTTTTGCATCATTTGGTGATGAGTTCTCGAGCAACCCATTAACGTTAGAAGTTTCAAAATCGATTCTTTAATGGGATTTCCCAATCTTCGTTTAATTTTGAATAATAGGTCGTGCGTGATTGAATAAATTCGTCTGTTTCAAGATTCGGTTCTGCCTTTCCTTGCAGTGATCATGAATGGTCTCTGAATATGCCTTAACAACTTTCTTTCTTGATTATCCGTATGATTAGGTTAATGTTACAAGCAATTCTCTCTCTCTCTCTCTTTCTTAATGATCCCTATGCTTAAGTTGTGATTTTACATGTTTGTGAGGCTGCGATTATGATTCTGTAACAAGAATGAATCTTCATTCCCTTCATCTAGTAGAGGTGGTATATATGAATTCACGATGGTTGGTTTTTTGAATTTTTGCATTAATGTGGATATGCATAGATGTTGTAGCTGATAGATGAAAACTGAGATATGGTTATATATTGACAAATTCAGGACAACGTACAACCAAGATTATTGTTGAAATCTGTGGGTGATGGATTGCTCAGATTCTGCCAGTGTTAAAGCAAAGTCTGAGGCAAAACTTGGTGTTCCGAGGAAGCCTCGAGTTCTACTTGCGGCTTGTGGATGCGTTGCTGCTGTAAAATTTGGGCTTCTTTGTCATTGTTTTATAGAATGGGCAGACATAAGAGCTGTTGTCACACAATCATCGTTGCGTTTTATTGATAGAGCATCAATTCCCAATGGTGTATTTGTTTATTATGATGAGTATGAATGGTATAGTTGGAAGAGAATGGACATTGAGCTTCTTGAATGGGCTGATATCATGGTCATTGCTCCGTTATCGGCACATACCCTTGCCAAGGTAATCAAACCGCTAAAACTTCTCTAACTACATTGTCATATGGTAGATAGACTCTTTACTATGTTTTAAACAAGTTGGCTTAATTTTCTAAAATTATACAATTCAGATGAATCATCTACTTGACTATAGCAACAATAAAAGTCATGTCCTAGTAAGTGAGGTCGGCTATGCTACACATTATACCATTTATAGTGTGTTTGGATCCATGTCCAACCTCCAAAAACATGGATCAAATACGTGATAATCTGAAGTTACAAGAGAGTAGCTTCTTCTTTAACGTGGGAATTTGACGTGAATCTTGCAGGACGCGACACACAACAAGACACGCTATTAGTTTGATTAAAAACCAAAATTTTAGAGATAATATTTATCATGAAATTCCTCTTAATCAAAAAATTCATTCAATATTCTTCTTGGTATCCCTCCATCCTATTTCATACAACTAAAAACCATGAATCTATTCTCCTCACTTGTGCTTCTAGGCGGTCTTCTTTATTTGTCTAAATCATCTTAATTAATTTTCTATCATCTTTTGGGATACAACTATTTTGTATCCTGTTATTTCTTATATAATTACACATTCATCTTAACATTATCATTTCTGCGATAAACACCTTCCTTTTTCTCTTGTCTACTATGCATATAAATATATGTTCATTTGTAACATGTAATGTCAGTCGTCATGCTTACATCTTGTAAAGGGGCTACGTGCAAGTTTCTAGCTATTGTATGTGCATACACAGTTAAATGTTGTCAATTTCTTCTATACATTTCTTATCTTAACTTTTGTAGATACGGTGTTGTAGATTGCAGGAGGATACTGTGACAATCTACTGACAGGTACTGTGAGAGGATGGGACCCGAGAAAGAAGCCAATATTTGTTGCACCATCGATGAACCCTTTCATGTGGAAAAATCCTTCGACAGAAAAGCATTGCAAAAAGTGCATTGATGAGCTTGGCATTTCTCTCATCCCACCTATTTCACAGAGGTCAGGTGAAGGGGAATATAGTACTGGTGCAATGGCTGAACCTTCTGACATTTCCCGCAATGTTATGATCTCTTATTCGAAGTTTCAGAAAAAGAATGTTGGTGGGGTTTAGCCATGTTCACAATTATGGCTCCTATTTGTTTCATTTTTTTCTTCTATTGATTGGTCCTTTTTGATATTTTATTAGTTGCATCCATTGTGATTATATGTAGTTGCAGTGTGCTTCTATATGAGGGAAAAGTTCATTCTTACTTGTGTTGTGGTTTACTTCAATCAACATATACAATTTTTGCAGAATTACTGTTATGAATCAGAAATTGTCGAATGACAGGTGATTATGGAAAGCCAGATTGGGATATCATTTTATTTTTTAACTAGATTGTGGACTAGTTCGATGCATGAGTTTAAATATGTGAGAGAAATTGTTGCCTATTTTTAGAAGAAATAGATATATATTTATAAATTGATGGGCGATTTAGATTGTTAGCACTATACGAGGATTTCATGTTGAAAAAATACGAATGGAAATGACAAAAAAAAATCTGAATAACTATAAACTAGCTTTTGTCTAAATCATGATTATGCGATTTTCATAAATTAGACTAAACATGCTAGTACTTGTTTGTCCAAAAATATGTGTCATTGATGATGAAATGGTAGTAATATAGAAAGATTTTTTAGTGATAAAAAAAAAACATTATAGTTGAAAAGCTCTTGTGTTGATCACTTTGAGCTTCCATTAATGCTTTGCGTAATTGCAGCCAGAATCTAGCACTTAGATTATTGTTTGTCACTTACGAATGGCATTACTTAATTTTTTTTATTTTTTATTTGCATCTGTCGTATATTACTGCTTCCGTACACACACACACGTATTTATAATACTTCTTCTATTAATTATTTTTAGATTACACATATCTTAGTTTAAATAAGAGAGACTCTATTGATAAATAATTAGAAGAAAAAGAAATATTAATTACAAAGATAATTTTTTTAAAAATATATGAATTTATGATAAATTTATTACTATCAACGAAATTAACTATCTTTTCTAATTTTTATGAATTAATAATTAAGTCTTATACATAAAAACGGATGGAGTATTATTTTTATTGTCAATCTCATAGTTTGAGTAAAAAAATATATAAAATATATGTAAAATCTTAAAATTATAAAAAAAAAATATGCTTGCTTTGCCTTGATGGTCTGAACTCTTTCATTCTAACGTGAATTAAATCTCCTACAATTATTTGAAGTTCAATTAATATGTTAGTTATAGTTTTTAATCCGTGCAAGGGTGAATATGAACTTGTGATGGTTCGTTTTCTCATTCTCATTTCTGTTATATTCAAAATACTAAGAATCAATTCATAACTAATTATAAAATTAGACTATTGGATAAAAATAGTCAACTCATAAGAAAGTAATTTATTTGTCTTAATTTCATTCATAACATAATAAAGACAATCATAAATAAACTACGCTCTCAATTGACCTACTATTGTGTATCTTCAAAATAAAGTTGTCTCAAATAATTAAAAAATAAAGCTCTATTTAGTATCTAGTAATAATAGGCTTATTTTTCATAAAACAACCCCTTCACATGAAGTTGTTTGGCAAAAGACAGGTCTATACTTAAAAGATTCTTCCCATAAACAAATATTACATTTATATAGAATCATATTCATCTTTGTTGTCCACATCTATATTAAGCATTGGATGAATAATTTCAAAATAGGCCTCCATCCACATGACATATGTGAAAAACTTGTCACAATAGTTCTCCACATCGTCTCTTTTATAAGCTATACAAGAACAAACATATTTGCATGGCAAGCCCAAGATCTACCAAAAATTACATTAGCATGTTTTTTTCAGTCAATTTAACAACAAACTTGTTGAATCCATCCTTTACTTGGAATTCATCCCATCCAGCAAATGTTATAGTACAATGTTGTTCAATAACATATTTAATAATAGCAGGTGCAACTTCAATGAAAAGAGATTCATGCAAAAACTCATTTATTTCTGGTCGCATACAAATGAATACAACTAATATTTGAATTTCCAACATACATTGACATAACATCAAAATCATTAGCCAGGGGACGATAATTACCATTAGCACATTGAAACCACATAATGAAAGCATTATAAGGAAGCAAACCCAATTCGGCTACAAAAATTATAGATGTCATCAATCACATCATAAAAGTCATACTTATCAGGATCCACATTGTTGAGGTGACATGTTTGCCCTCTCAATTCCACAAAATAGACCAAAAAATATACATTCCCTAGATCTAGACCCAAATATGGATGGTCTTCCATTATGTTTCCTACATGCTGACAACCAAATAATAAAATAGTCAAACAATGGGTCAATAACACAGAACTAGAAAGACAAGTAATCAAAACAACAACAGTAAATCCAATAGTGGTCCCCAAAAACAAAAAAAGTTACCCTATGAACAACAGTAAATCCAAAAATAATAGTGGTCCCCAACAACAGTGCTAATGTACAACAACAATTGTCTCAAACAACAATAGTTGTCTTAAACAACAATAGTGGTCCACAAAAACAGTAAAACCCACTCAAATCGCATTAACCATATTAAAAAACTGAACTCTAAGGTTTAAATACAAACATGAAACATGCACCTTAACAAATTCAAACATTCAATGTTGCACATTTCAGGTCAAACCACAAGCAAACCTACAATGACTAACTCGAACCATCGACCAAACACAATCGTCAAAGCCGACATAGAAGCCAAACACCACCATGGAACCCGAAATCAGAGAAAATCCTAGCATATGAATATCATAAAACTCAAACCACTAGAGAAATCTACTTTTTACCCAAGCAGACGCATACAGTGGCTATTGAAATCCTAGTAGATGAAGATGGTGGTCATGAAACCCGAGAGAGAACTCAAAACCTAGCATAACACATTTCGGGGGTTTTAGGACATGTGAAGGAGCAACAAAATGAGGGATTTGAGAACTATCAAGGGTAATTTCAACCTTTCACAAATACAATGACAATGTTAATTAATAGATTCGGTCGGGGGTGCAAAAGAAATACATTTTAAGAAAGGAGATGCATGTGTAATATGTCCAAACATGAGAGGGTTTGTGTAATTTGCTTTTAAAATTTTAACACTTTGGTCATCATTATCTAATTCACTTATTATTTAATACACATTGCAAATAATAAATATGTTCAAATTTTGACTTTCTGTTACATATAACAAATAAATAATGGACTAAATGTCACTTTTTTCATTATGTTTTAGTATTTTTTTTTCATTCTAGTAAATGAAATTTTAAAATATTTATTTTGGTTTTTATCTTTTCAAAAGTTTTATTTTAATACATTAAGTTTTAAAAGTTTCATTTTGATTATTTATGTTTTTCGTTAATCCTTTATATTTTTGAAATTTTTATTTTGGTCTTTTCTTTTGATTTTCGTTAGCAAACATTAGTGTTATGTTAATTTTTAAATAATTAACTTAAAATAGTGCACCTAAAAATTATAACAAGACACAAAATCACCGCTGCAACGTTAGATCTAAAACTTTTCATCACCATTGGGACCCAAATATTTTTATCTATGTTGGTGTTGGGTCATGGTGTGGTTATTGGGTGACATAATATTGGTATTGTTTGGTGGATGAATGTTGTAGATCTGATTTGTTTGTTGGTCATGATTGTAGTGCTAAGGAGGTTGTAGATCTAAGTAGACAAAAGTTGCATTGTTTATGTTGTGATGCTTATGGAATTTGCAGAAGAAGATAATAGAAGTTAGAAAAGTATCTGGTTGAATGCATTTTAAAACAATAGTGACGATTCTAGCCACCACTATTTCAAATTAATTATTTCAAAATTTTAATTAGCGACACATTAACGTTTGATTATGAAAATTAGAATAAATGACCAAAATGAAACTTTCAAAAACATAGAGGAACATATGAAACTTTCAAAACATAAAAGATCAAAATGAAACTTTTAAAACTTAAAATACCAAAATGAAACTTTTAAAAATATAAAGGATCAAAATGATGTTCTACGTAAAGAACCAAAAATAAAACTTTTAAATTTAATATACCAAAAAAAACAATACTAAAACATAATAAATGAAAAATAACATTTAACTTAAATAATTCAACATCGGAGCACCTATTAACATCATGTTTACTTTGTCAAATAAATTATTTTATCAAATACCTGAAATTCAATGTGTTAGCTTAATAATTTTAAATTATCAACTCAATTATTTTGATATTCACTAGTTTTTTTTTTTAATTTTCAATTAACTTTTCAGTTAATCTTACTAAACAAAACAAGATATGAATACAAGGGAATGTTTTAAGTAATATATGATGATCTAAAATAATAAAAAAAACTATTTTTTTAAATTAAAATACTAAACTTCATATTTGTATTTGGAAAATTATAAACCTACTATAAAAGGAAAATAGAGTTAATATATTTTTGTAAATGATCTACGACACTCGTCTAATTAAAATTTTAGCACTTTGGTTATTAATATGTAACTCACTTATTATTTGAACACATAATTGCAAATAATAAATATGTTCATATTTTGACTTTCCGTTACATATAACAAATGAATAATTCAACACTGGGGCACTTAATATCATATTTATTCAGTCAAAAAAATTAAGATAAAATATGTTTGAGGTCTTCTAAAATTTTAAAAAATATTAATTTTATTTTTATAAAAAAATTTGTTTAATTTCATCTCTCTAAAAACAGAACATATTTTTGTTGATCTTCAGTTATAATTTCTTTGGACACTAATCTAAGGTAACTAACAGACTTACATGTGTAATTTGATTAACAAATGAACTAAATAATTTGTGGCAGTTAAAATTTTCTAAAATAAATTAAAAATTTCTAGTGATTAAAATCCTCTAAAAATCATAATTTTTGTCACTTTTTATGTAATTTTCTCACAGTGGGACCGGGGAAAGACAAAACAATAGTAGATTTTGGTGTCTTCTAAGTGTGTTTAAGAAGATAAAGAGAAACTAATTAAATTTGTTAGCCATGTCGTGAGATCTTCTAATAGAGTTATTAGTGAAAATCAATAAAAATATATTCTATTTTTAGAGGGACCAAATTAATACAAAACAAAATTAATATTTTTCATATTTTACAATGATCTTAAACATATTTTATCCAAAAAAAAAATCATCTTTATTAGAATATTTCCTAATGTGTAGTTTCTAAATTGAAATTTATAAATTTTAAATTTTTTATTCATCCAAAACAATTTAAATTTTATTTTTTATTATAATTTAAATTTTTTTAATTCTTGATTCTATCTTCACTTGATCCGTATAACTCATTCGAATTATGTAATTCACAATGAGTTATATGGAATCCAACAAGCACGAAGCAACCATTAATGCCATTAACGAAGAACAAGAAAGCTTATCTTGATGGCGAAAATAGCACGCAACGAAGGAGACGTCCTCAAAGCCGACAATGGCGGTGGCACGATAGAAACCGACAAAGAGGAAGCAAGAAGACGAAGGAAGAAGGTGAGAAGGGAGACGGTGTCGTAGCACTCAGACGAGGAAGGAACATTAATGCGAGAGAGGGTTTTTAAAATTTAAGTGAAGGATATTTTTGTCACTTCACTTAAATTGCTGGGTGTCCTTAGTAACATTCTCATTTTTTTCTTATAGGTCCAAAACAAATGTTTAACACTCAGCACAAAATGCCGCGAGTCACAGGTTCCTCGGAGTAAATTCAAAAAGCTTGAACTTGCCACGTGTCTCAGTTCTTCTTCGGATTTTGAAAGCTGTTGAAAGAAAGAGAAAGAGCGTTTTGTCAATCATCAAATCATAAGGTGATGGACTTTCTTTTACACTTCCATTCTTTGCTTTTCTCATTCTTCCCTTTCGTTTTGCGTCATTTGGTGATGAATTCTCGAGCACCATATCAATGTTAAAGGCTTCAAAATCGAGTCTTTGATCGAAGTTTCCAACCTTTATGTAATTTTAAATAATGGGTTGTGCACTTCTTGTTGCGTGTGATGTGTATGATAGAAAAGAATTCGTCCTTTTCAAGATTCAGTTCTGCCTCTTATTGCTGTGATCATGCATGGTCTCTGAATTAATATGCCTTACAAAGTGTCAAAAAGTGAAAGCAAAATC
This sequence comes from Glycine soja, assembly GCF_004193775.1. Lineage (NCBI taxonomy): Eukaryota > Viridiplantae > Streptophyta > Magnoliopsida > Fabales > Fabaceae > Glycine > Glycine soja. The sequence continues at coordinate 53,293,302 of NC_041019.1, read as the reverse complement.
TTTGATCGAAGTTTCCAACCTTTATGCAATTTTAAATAATGGTTTGTGCACTTCTTGTTGTGTGATGTGTATGATAGAAAAGAATTCGTCCTTTTCAAGATTCAGTTCTGCCTCTTATTGGTGTGATCATGCATGGTCTCTGAATTAATATGCCTTACAAAGTGTCAAATAGTGAAAGCAAAATCTTCTTTGGTTTGTCATCAACTCAATTCAACTGTGTTATTTCAGTTTGCTTAAGTTGTCAACTTTATTTCTTGATGGTCCTTTATGATTGAATGTGTTGGTGTAATATAAAATCTCACATCGAGTATAAATAAAAAGATTGTGTATCATATAAGTGAGAAAAATATCTATAAACCTAAGTTTAAATATTTTGAATTAAAGTATGGTATCAGATTCATTTATATGGAATTAATTTTCATACAATTATTTAATGTTCAACATGTTAATTACAATCATCTACAATTATTTAATGGTCAGTATATTGATTACAGTTTTTAATCCGTGCACGAGTGAATATATTAGCTTGTGATGTTTCCTTTATGATTCTTAGCATTAATAGATGTTCTAGCTGATGGATGAAAACTGAGATATGGTTATATATTGAAAAATTCAGGACAAGGTACAAACCATGATTATTGTTGAAATCTGAGGGTGATGGATTGCTCAAATCCTGCCATTACAAAAGCAATGTCTGAGGGAGTTCGGCTTCATACTGTTCCGAGGATGCCTCGGATTCTACTTGCTGCTTGTGGATGTATTGATGCGCTCAAATTCAGACTACTTTGTCTAGAGTTTTCAGGATGGGCAAAAATTAGTGTTGTTTTCACAAAATCATCGTTACGTTTTATTGATACAGAATCATTATTTCCTAAAGGTCTAAATGTTTATCGAAGTAATTCTGCCAATGAACTTCTTCAATGGGCTGATATCATGGTCATTGCTCCACTATCGGCACACACCCTTGCCAAGGTAATCAAACCCCTAAAACTATGCAGATTTTGGCTCTTTCTCTCTACATTGTCATATGATTGATAGCGACTTTACTATGTACTAAACAAATTGTCTTTTCTAAAATTATACAATTTAGATTAATCATTAATTATGAATCATTTACTACAGCAACAATATCCTATAGAGGTTGGCTGCGATCAGTATGAGTCGATTAAAGACTAATTTCAAAGATATTGTGGCATTATTATTATTTACTGAGATTTTTGTTAACAACTTCGTTTAGTATTTTTCTTGATCTTTTTCTTCTCCTTTCTCATGACTAAATACCATGTAATATACTGTCCTTTATTGTGCTTTCAATGGCCTTATTTGTTCATATTCAAACCACACTTCAATAGATTTTGTCATTTTTTTTAAAATGGTGTCACACTAATATCTTCTATCATACAATCATTTTGTATCTTATCGTTTTTATATAGTTATATTTATTTTGACATTCTCATTTCATTTATGCTACTCTTACTCTCTTTTTCCCCCTCATATTGTCTATTTTAAAAGCCAGTATTCACTAATCACCATTACTACTATTTAGTACATGAACCATCTACTATGGTCTATGTCTATAAATATGCTCCTATATATTATAAGATCGATGTTCAGTTCTTGCTGTCATGTTTACATCTATTTTATGTACATATGCAGTTGAAAATTACCAATATTGTGTTCTGTATACTTCTTATTTAGTTTTCACTTTTAGAGATATTATGGTGTTGTAGATTGTGGGAGGGATTTGTGACGATCTACTGACAAGAATTGTACAAGCATGGGACCGCAAGAAGCCATTTTATGTTGCACCATCGATGCACCCTTTTATGTGGAAAAATCCTTTCACAGAAAGGCATCTCAAGTGCATAGAAGAAGAACATGACATTACAATCATCACACGCAAAGAAAGGGGCAGCATGACAGTCATCGAACCCCAAGAAGATGAAGATAAAGGGGAGGAATGTGAGATTGGTGCAATGGTTGAACCTTCTGAAATTTCTTACACTGTGAAGATCGCTCATGAAATCATTTTGACATATTATCCATGTTGACAATTATGGCACCTATGTTTTTTTCCCCATTGATTGGTTCTTTTTGATCTCTTATTAGTTGCTGTGTAATTCTGTTAGTGCTATGGGGTGTTGCTTGTGCACTAACATAGTTGTAGATGTAGATGTATGTGCTCTTGTAGTTGGGTATTCTGTAGTTTAATTTTCGAAAATTGCACTTGTAGGAAAATATCTTAGTTGTTTGCTGTAATTGAGATTTTTGAACAAATTGGGTGGTTATAGTCAATATGGGTCTCGTTTAGATACTAGTCAATATGCATGGTTGGGAGAAGATGGAGTTGCTAGAAAGCAAATGAATGCACTTTGAAATTAGAAATCGTTGTTACTTTTTTTGATGGAAATCAAAATGAAATTATTACTTTTTTTGTTGGTGTAGCCACTTGTGTAGATTGGAAAAAGAAAATCCAAAATCTAGAAGGGAGCAGATGGTGGTGCAAATAGTGATGTGGAAGAATTAGGTTATGAAAATGAAAAAACAAAGAAAAGTAATTAATATTGATTAAAAAGATTAATTTAAATTCTCTACAAAATTAATTTAAATATATAAAAGATTAATCAATACTTAACCTTTTATTCTTTTATTGTAGATAAATTCACCGGTGGACCACTTAGAATCTTCCCCACCTTAGTTAGACCCACACATTAATTAATGTTTGTAAGAAAGTTTAGAAAGAGAAATGCCAACTCATGCCTTACTAGCTTTGACCTTCTGAAGTCTTCAAAATTGGAACCTACGTGGTAAGCACCAACTCTCCTTAGACCAGTTTAGAAACGAGGATTTTTAAGTATTTTAAATATGATTTTTTTGTTTATTTTTTAATAATTTTCATTAATGTTTAATTTAAAGCATTTGTTTATATACATTATTGATATTAGGATATAAACGATGAATATTCATTTCTATTTAATATGTTTTAGATACATTAACATTGTTTTTAATTTTAGGATCTTTATTCCTAAAAAATGTGAGACAACAATAAATTAATTTAAAAAATAAAAAATTTAAATTTAATTATTGAATATATAAAAATTGTAAAAAATTAATCATGTAAAATAATTTAATGACAAATTAATTCTTAAAATTTATAATTTAATATAAAATTATTGTTAAAAAATATAATTTATTGTCTAATAGATTCTCAAATGATAAAATTTAATAATAAATTAATTTTACAAATTTAATAACATAATTAATCTTTCCAATTTTTTAATTTTTATACATTCAATAATTAAATCTAAATTTTTCATTTTTAAAAATTCAATTTTTATTGTCTTATACTTCTGAAAACTAAAATAAATATTTATCTAAAAGTTTTGTCATGTTATCAAACACAGTCAACCCCTCATTTGCACGCAGTTTCATGCACTTAAAAAGATTTCTTTTAAAAGAATAAATTATAGACAAAGTATACATAACCACGCAATTTACAAATTCACTGTAACACATCTCGCCACCACATCACCGGCAATGGCGCCACCCATCGCGGCGTACATCACGGCCTTCTCCCTCCTCATCACCGTCGTCTCCGCCGCCGAAACCGGTTACCATAACCACACTGTCGGTGGCGCCGCCGGATGGTCCTTCAACTCCACCACCAACACAACCGCCACCAACTACTCTTCTTGGGCTTCTACTCAAACCTTCGACCTTGGCGATTATCTCAGTAAGTAAACTCATTCACTCTTTTCTCTTCTCATTACATTATTATTCCGCTTTTCATAACACGACGTCGTTTTACGCCTTTAATACCTACAGTTCCCCTGTTCTATTGCCGCGAAAACAAATGCAAAATGAAAATCAACATGAAATTGAAATCCGATCGAATCTTTAAACTCATCGCGAATTTCACTTTTTTCAACTCTCAGAATTTCATGAAGCAAACGCGAAAATCTAATTCAATTAATTTTCTGTGTTCTTGTTTTTCTTTTTGCTAATTTTTTAGTTTTCAATACGAACTCGAACCAAACGGTGGTTCAGACTTACAACAAGACGACCTATCTGAACTGCACCGCCGATGATTCCGACAACGGAACCTTCGTGTACAACGGCGGAAGCCGTGGTTTCGGCGAAGCGTTGACCGTTGCTGTGCCGTTGACCATAGTTGGACCGAATTACTTCTTCTCCGACGCCGGCGACGGCGTGCAGTGCCAGCACGGCTTGGCGTTCGAGATCGCCGTCCTGCGCGGTCTCGGCTTGCCGCCGAGTCTCAACCAGCCGCCTCCGCCGCCGTACCAGGAGCCGCCGGGTCCCGATGCCGCTCAGTCTCCGCCGATCACGGTGGCACAGTCTCCCAGCGGCGGCGCGTTCGCGACCCGTGCCGACGTGCGCGTGGTTGTTTACGGCTTCGTTACGGCGTTGGTGCTGCAGTTTCAGTGAGGAATAGGTTAGCTTACGGTGGGTACGCATCATTGGATAATTTTTGTTACAGCTCAGAGTTTCCGCGGACGGCGAAATATTGGACTTGTTTTTTTCTCATTTCCTTTTACATTTCTTTCATTTGTGAGTTTTTTCTTTTTTCTTCTTCTTTGTAGTTAACAGTAAGAAGTGGAAGTTGTTGTAATTTTTGGTTGCACGATACTTTGAATAATCATGTTTTCTGGGCATTTTATTTTTCTTTTCAAAGTTTAGTAAGATGTGTGGCAAGAAGAAGAAAAATGTATGATAAAGTGCATAATGTGTTAAAAAAGAAAAATAATTATAATAAATTAAATAGTATTCATATTATTATTTAATTATAATTATATTATGTTCGATAAGTTTATTAGTCACTTTAAAAATCGTATTAATAATTTATATAGCCTGATAAGATTATTTTCTTGTTCTTATATTGGATAATAATTAAACTAAAAAAAAAAGTTAAAGCGTGAAAATTAAAAGTATAAGGCTAACACGCGACAAGACTCTAACACTTTTATTTTTGACTATTTTATTTTTCTTTTCAAAATTTACATAGTCTGTGCTATATATTTGGATACATTTCAATGTAATTTAACTCTTAGTTGTTTTATTGTTAGTTGATAGAAAAAAAAAAAAAAAAAAGCATCCCAACAAGCTTAAAGTTATATATAAAGTTAGTCGTTTTTTATACATCCCTTACAAGTGGAATTTAAAAGCAGAATTTCTTATCATACTTTTAATCAATTGATGAGTGAATTAAATCCTATAAGTACTAATTAAATGGTAAGATCTAGTATAGTTCACACAAGAATTTTGTTTGGGTTAAGTAATTTGTATAAAATCAAGTTTTAAGCAAATGAATAAAATAAATTGATTGATTTTTAAAGTAAGAGTCCAGAAATTTAAAATCTATAAATTATAAAGCATCGTAAAATATAATAAATTTCTACACAAACAAACAATGGAACGCTTACACAAATTGTAAACAACAATAGAGTGGAAGAGCTCGAGATCATCATGGTGATTCTAAACCAACATCTCAATAATAAAACATGTTTTTTCGGTATCTAATAAACTGCAATGCCATCTCAACTGATTATGGTCTTTTAATCTTGATCCTTTAAGTAATAAAAGTTAAATCTCTCAAGTAATAAATATTACTCTATCCATAAAAGAGACACCTATTAGTTACCATTTTCAAACTCAAGCTTTCAAAGCATCCCAATCACCTTAAAGTTATAATATAAAGTTAGTGGAATTTTATATATCCCTTAAAAAGGTGAATTTTCTTACCATACCAAACTCAATTGCCTTTTGATGATTTGATTGATGATATGAAAAATTAAAATGCAAATCGTTATATTCATTTAGATAAGCCTATGAAAAGGGACTTCCTTTCATATTATACTTCAAAACATTCTTGGTTAACATACGTAAATCTCAAATTACAAAAAATGTATGCTTTTTAGGAAGAATGCAAGGGTAGGGGCCATTTTGTATTAATAAAGATATTATAGCGACTAAATTTTTTCATTTATTTTATACAGAAATTAATTTTTAAAGTCATATAAGAAATAATTAGATATAACTTTTTATCTAAATTATAAGAAATATAATGTATTAATTAAAAATTTCTTTTCAAATTTTTAATTAAATAATGTAAAGTCTATTAATTACACCCTCAATTATTTTTCATGTAGGTGGATACATCTATTTAGTTATTCACAATATAAGTTACACTTATTTTATTGATAGAAGGAAATGTCTCTTGAATTAAGAACAATGTCATTAAATCACTCAACCGTTTAATTTTATGAATATTTTTAAAATAATTTAAATTTGTTACATTATTAATTAAAATTTACTAATTTTACTATTACCATAAGTCTTGATTAATTATTTTTTATATAAAACACCAGAGATATTATAATCTATAAAGACTAAATAAGTACATGAGTAAATTATCAATTTAATCTCTAAAGTTATGATTCCTTGTGACTTTAGTCTCTAGAATTAAAAAACTTTTTAAAAAAGTCATTAAAAACTATAATTCGTCACTCACTTTAATCTAAATTTACATATATCAAGCGACGACATATGTGATAGGGTAAAAAATTGTAAGTAATTAAATTTAGGGACATTACTAAGGAGCTAGATGAAACAAATTAAAATATCATTTTATTAATTTTGTTAAATTTAAAGACTAAAGTAATAGTATATTATAATTTTAAAGAATAAATTAACCATTTACTCTAATTAGATATTGAGCAACTCTTGATGGGCAAAATTTTTCTACACCAACGATGATTCCGGAAATGAAAGGGAGCTATCAGCTATGATGTCAATCATAGACAAACATTGTGTCTTAATCAAAATTTACGTTGGCATAATCAAAAGTAAGTTGCATATTTTAGCTTTTTTTCTCCTTCTCATCACGAACTAATTGATGTGAAACAATGAAATGAAGTTTATAAGTTTATAAAAGTCGTAAGTTATAATTGTCAAATAATTAACTTGAGATCGCTGAACTATATAAGGCCTTTTAGATGGCTTGAGACCATATTGTTTAGCTAAAAAGTCTTTAACAAAAGCTTTGATCTGTCTTATATATTTAATAAATGGGTTGCACTAAACTAAATCTTTGTATGGGCAAAGCCTTGTGCATTATTTAACCCAGTTATATCTTGATGAATGAATTCTTGTCTTTTATTAATTAATTCTGATTCATAAAAAAAATAACCATGTCATATTTGTTTCACGGATAATATTTTTAGTATGAGAATTGTTATTCATAGGAATAAAGTATGAGAATATTTATTCTCAAATATATTATATATTTGATTAATTATTAAAAATATTGAGAATATTTTTTATATGCTGGAAAGTAATTAAAACGTGTTTATTTGACATTTTTCCCCCTAGGAATATATATAATAATGACTGAAATATTTTTTTTTAGTTTGTTAAAAAATATACAAGCGGGGTAATGTATGGTAGGAGGATATATGTGTATTTTTATTCACCAAAAAGAGATTTTTATCTTATGGGAATAATTATTTCTTATCCTATTTGCTGAGATTAAATATGAATTAAAGACGAGATTATTGCTTATCTAAATATAAATTATATTTGTGATTAATTTTTTTATTACTTAATAATAGACAATAATAGACGAGGAGTAAAAAAATTTCTTGTTTTCTGGGGATTAAATGATTTACCTGTGAAACAAATGCCTACTATAGGATAATAGATTTCATCTTATTTTTAAACTCTTGAATTGGTCCAACAAATTAAGATTAGCATGTAATTACATTAGTATCCGAAATATTTTTACCATCAAATTAATTTTTGGAAATAACTACCAATTTTATTTTCTTCATATAATTGTTTTAATAGTCTATTTTTATTTAAAATTCCTTAAGTAGTGATCGAATCAATATGACTCATCCTGATTCATTATGTTTCATCCTCAATTTTACAATGAAACAAATGGAATCATAATTTCTCCTTTTTACAACATCTCTCTTCATTCCACTATCCATTTTTTTTTAAAATGACATTAAATCTCATTTGAAATAGACAAATAATATGTGAATGAGCCCTCACATAGAATAAGAGAGTTGATTGTTTTTTGTTGCAAGCTCAGAAAGTTGTATCTTCATAATTTCTCCTTTTTACAACATCTCTCTTCATTCCACTATCCATTTTTTTTAAAATGACATTAAATCTCATTTGAAATAGACAAATAATATGTGAATGAGCCCTTACATAGAATAACAGAGTTGATTGTTTTTTGTTGCAAGCTCAGAAAGTTGTATCTTGGACAGGATGATTAGGACCCATATTCACTCGCGATATTGATAAATAGTTGTACACTTATAATTAGTTTTTTTTTCCTTGCACCAACCAAAAAACATAACCCAAAATCTTTAAGAAAATGACTTGAAAACTCTCGTATGGAATATAGACAAACAATATGTATGTGCATAAGCTCTCAGAGAGGATGAGTGAGTTGATTGTCTTTGTTGTCAATAATTTTACACTTGTTGAATTTGATGTTCAACCAATGACTTGTTTGCAAAAGACTTTTCTATTTTCGTCAGATGTTCTGCTTGCTCTAAATTTTTTACTTAAAAAATTAAAATAATTTAATTGATAAAATACATTTTTTTTTATATAAACTACAAGTGTTCTCTACCAAAAAAAAAAATAATAATGTATTTGCATACCAGGATTCAAATGCTTGATGATTGATAAAATACTATTTTAATATTATTTTATAGATTTACTATAATATAAGGTTATTTTTTTCCCCACACGACTAAAACAGGAAGAAAAAAAAGGTGGACGTGACCACGTGTAATGTGTATGAAGAAAATGAAACTTGCTTTAAGAGTGAAAATGCCGAAAAAACCAATAAATGCATCGAGGAAAGAAAATGGAAGGATGGTAAAATGATGTCGAACGAGTTTAGACTCAGTCCCTTACAAGTTTCATTCCAATCTTGCGGAGGAAGAGGCAGAGAGCTCACCACAATCCCTCAATTTTACGTTACAAACAAGAAAAATATCACAGTTTTGAAACACACATACACAAAGAGAGATTCTTTCGTAACTACAAAATAGAAAAACAAAACTCCAGTTGCACCGTTTGGTGTCTTTTTCAATTCTCATCCCAATTGGTGTTCATTTCCCCAATTTTGACCCTTTGTGATCCTTTTCTCAAATCTAACTGTAAGTTTCCGTTTTGGTTTGATGGTTTGTTTCTTAAATTTGCGTGCTTTTTTCATTTGGGTATCTTCGGTTTTGATTTGATTTTGGTGTGTGTTTTCAGGTTTTGTATTGAAAGGGTAGAGTTGTTTGGAATCTGAGAAAAAATGGGGTTGTTTTCTGGGATTTTTCTGGGGATGGTACTCGGCATTGCATTGATGGCTGCGTGGCAACGTATGATGACGTACCGTAGCGCCAAGAGGATTGCAAAGGTATGGTGGTTTGGTTTGTTCTGCTTATTTCGAATTCGGGTTTTTGATGATCAATGTTTTGGAAAGAAAAATTATGGATTTCATTGTACTGGGCAATGTTGAAGAAAAGTTGATGGATTAAGAAAAGTTGATGATCAATGGAACAGTGAGTGAAATCTTTGAATATTTAAATGAAAATATGGAAGATCATTAAGGGGTTCATGCAATGGCTAACGATAACCTACTGGTGCCTTTTTTTTTATTTTTATAATTTCATTGTGCTGGGCGACGTTGAAGAACAGTTGATGAATTTGAAAGATGTAATCAATCAGTGAGCGAGTGTTTGAATATTTGAAAGAAAATCTTGGAATGGCTAATGATAATCTAGTGGTGCATTTTAATTTTTTTATTTTTTTTATTTTTATAGTTAAAGTATGTCATTCATATAGAAGATGTGTAATCAATGTGAGAAAGAATCATAATAGGACACCAGTAGAAAGAGTATGCTGTTGTTAAGAAATTAGATTATTAGAGTAGATTCAAGTAAACCATTATTTCAATTCTGAAAGTAATTATTAAGTTCACCAACGGTTACATTTTTGAAAACTCAAATGACAAAGAAAGACAACAGGTTTGTCTATATATATTAACTATTCAGAACTGATTTACTTCACTTGGAGAGGTGCTGGTGAGTCCAATGTCTAGGCATTTTTCTGTTCTCTGAACAATCAATTCCAAGATTGAGTGTCCCTAAGACAATACCCTTACACTCTGAAGCTGTGCACCTTCTGCTTTACACAGACTCATGTTTGCTCCTGTTGATTTTTAATCCTAAAACATCAACTTGTCCTGTTTCCTACGACCCACGCATTACAGAGCCTTTGTAACAGCATAGATCTATCTGGTGTAGTGCATGTCAACGCCGGTGAAGTGGTCACGGCAAAGGAATATGATCTTTGCCTCTGCCAACTTATTTGCAGCAGGCGACGACTACTGTCGTCTTCTTCCGATGTACCATGCAAGGCTTTGACTTGACACCGTCAACACTACTGAAGAAGTCGCTTTGGCTAACGACATGCATAATTTTTGTAGCTAATTTTTGTACAGTTTGGGAAAGTTGTTGGAATTTGCCTAATTTCTTTTGTTGAGATGGAAATCGCCCACGATTAAATCACCAAGGATTGGGTTTCGTCAACACTACTGAAGAAAAATTATGGATTTCATTGTACTGGGCAATGTTGAAGAAAAGTTGATGAATTAAGAAAAGTTGATGATCAATGGATCAGTGAGTGAAATCTTTGAATATTTAAATGAAAATCTGGAAGATCTTTAAGGGGTTCATGGAATGGCTAACGATAACCTATTGGTGCACTTTTTTTTTTTTTAATTTCATTGTGCTGGGCAACGTTGAAGAGCAGTTGATGAATTTGAAAGATGCAATCAATCAGTGAGCTGAGTCTTTGAATTTTTGAAAGAAAATCTTGGAAGATCATTAAGAGTTTCTTGAAAAGGCAAGAACCATTCCAGTTTTGGGTTTCCACCCCCTGGCCAAAGTTGCATCCAAACACAGGAATATTTTCCATCCCCCTGGTTCCCTTTGCATTCCGCTGTTCCACAATCCAATAGAGCCTACATATGATTTAAACTGAAAAATTACACTCGCCAATGAGTAACAAAGTGTAAAGAGGGAAAATTGTAAAATCAGGACGCAGATACTTTCAAATTGATCAACTTATCGTTATGTTCAAAGTTCAAACCAAGTAACTTTCCTTTTTTGAATAATACATATGTCTGGTGGGTGCATGTGTTTTGTGTGTCATCTTATGTTTTCTTTCCTTTTCTGAATCCTGCATTGAGGAATGATAAAATGAATTTAGAATTTCCATTGCCATAATCGGAGTGGCATATTAATTTTGAAACAAGAAATATATCTTGGTCTGGAATTGTCAGTCTGTAGTTAGATGAAGTACACATCTATAAGTGCATAGATGTAAGTCTGTGTGAAACAGCGCAGTGGTCTATTACGAATAACATTTAAACCAGGAACCTTTGCTAATAACATTTGACACTGTTATCTCTGTTATGAGTTACAAGTTTATCAGTCATATGTCTGTATCCTGTGCACTGCAGCACTAACAAGACTCAAGGGCACTTCTGGACTGAACACGTTTATATTTAACAAAAAAAAGTGTATTAACCTGTAAAGATATATATATATATATATATATTATTTTATTTTCCTTATCTTAACATTCTTCATTTTTCTTTACAGGCAGTTGACATTAAGCTCCTTGGGTCCCTTAACAGAGATGATTTAAAGAAAATTTGTGGGGATAATTTTCCTGAATGGATATCTTTTCCTGTATATGAGCAGGTGAGAGTCCTGTCCGTTATTGTGATTACTTAGCTTTCTACAGAAGTGATTTGACACAGCTCTCCTATTATTCCAGTTAATCCGTATATATTATTGGCAAAGCATCAAATGCAGCTGCAAATTCAAAATATAGAAACATTGTCTCTTGTTTCCCAATTGATTACTGTGCATGTGCTCTGTGTATGACCTTCCTTGCATGCCTTTTCAGGTGAAATGGCTAAACAAGCAGCTGTCCAAACTTTGGCCATTTGTGGCAGATGTGAGTAAACTTTCACACATGTTATATGTTTGTCTGATATTCTACAACAATTGTGAGGTGTTGTTTGTTGAATTTTTTACTAAACTTTCTATGTTATGTCTCTTGATGTTTCCCTTATTTCTGTAGTATGTTATTTTTTTCACACAATATTTTTAATTGTAATTTTGATTAGATTTATTTATTTATTATGGTATGATACAATATTGTTTCCTAGTTCTAACACCCCAGTAGTTGTTCAGTTTGAAGGAGGAAAAGAGAGTATGTTGGATCTGATGATTACGGGGAGACACTAAATTCCTTCAACCAGTACCTATCAGATTGCTGTTTCTGATAACCCATTCCTTCATTTTGTCATGTTTATTCTCATCAATTATAACCACATACTGAGGTGATATGAACATTACTGTAATATATGGTTATGATCAGCCTACTTGTCCTGAATCACACCTTTTAGTTGTATTTCTCCTCCTTTCCCTCAATTAATTTAATTCTCACCATTTTGAGATCTGGGGAAGATTAGATGTATGCAGCTTTACCCTGAGTTGAGAGGCTGTTTCTGTGATAAGAACCTGAAATCTAATCCTTATGTCTGGAGAGAACAACACATTTTTTCTATATATGCAAAAAAAAAAAAATGTGCCTGTTCTCTGCAACGTGCATCTTTCTTTCCTTAGGCTCTAGGAGACCTTTCTTTTTTGGTTTTCTTGCAAATCTGTGCTTCAGAAGAGTATTCCTGCATTGCTTAAATTGCTGACTTTATCTTGATTTGGGTTATGTTTACTTTTAGGCAGCAACATTGGTGATTAGAGAATCTGTTGAACCGATATTGGAAGAGTACAGACCAGCTGGAATTTCTTCCTTGAAGTTCAGCAAGCTGTCCCTTGGAAATGTTGCTCCAAAAATTGAAGGTATTGATCTATATAATCCTCTTCGTTTTTTCCCCTGCTAAATTAATACTGCACTTAAATGTATAAATTCAGCTGAGGTTGATTTGTCATTCAATTTTGACAACATTTCTTTTAGGCTGCTTCATATGTAACAATTTTCTGAGACTTTATCTAAAAGCAGGTTATCCAAATTTTTTATGTCCATTTTGGTTTTATTTTTTCCCTGTTTATGTTCTATGATTAACTGTTGTTTTGTGCGTTGGGAATCCTTATGCCCAATACTTTTTGTCTCTTATCCTTTTATTTCTTATGTGTCTCAATTGGTTGGAGAGGGATGCCTTCATTTTATCGTGCATCCCTTTGGTCTGGCTATGCTATGGGATTATGTTTATTTGTGGCTTTTCTTTGGATCTCTCTTCTCATGAGTAAATTTTATAACTAATATTCAAAGAGATTGGCCAGTTTTGGTGCATTTTTTAGCCACATTGGCTTATTGCTTTCCTCTCTCTTTTTCAATATTCTTCCGCCTGAAGTACATTCTTATTTTTTTGTTTTAATATGTTCTTTTAGCAAAATATAATAATAATTGAAGATAAAATTTTCAGCATTTCTTTGTCATGTTTTGCAGAGGAATCTGTGTAAACATATAACACGAAAAAAAACCAATCCTCAACTATTACCAAAACTTCCATGAGTAAAAACAAAATCCCATCATTAATTGCAGTCCATAATATGAAGAAACCTCAGTCTTTTCTGAAGAAATACATTTGACCATCAACTCTTATTTCCGTTCATTTTAGACTTGCTTCGTGCTCTAGCATGTAACTTGTACGCACCAATCCATGTCTAGATCTGCTTCAGGGACTTAGGGCCATGTTGAAAACTTGTAAGAGCATTTAAAAAAATCATTTTAATCTGTCACACCCAGCAAAAATTTATATCTAAAAGTAATACAGTCCAGTCTATTATATCTTTTCCAAATCAGGGAAAGCAATTATTGTGAGATTCAAGATTTAACATGTCTTGAATCAAGCATAATGAAATGGATAGATAAAAGATGGAGTTGTGTGCGGTTTTAGGATAAATCTAAATATTTTAGTTCTGTCATGTTATTGACTCCTTGACAAGCGTACCAAATTGTACAAGTAGTATTAAAATGGTAAGATTGAGTATTGAATTCCATAGGGATTATGCTTGTACTTAGAGTTATACAATTAGTGATTCAAATCGAATCTGGTTCATTGATAAACTACAAGTATACTAAAATGAATTAATTACGAAGCAAGAAACATGTAAGAGGGGGACTGCAATTAGAGTGGGACTGCAATTCACGCTATTTCCACTTGTTGATGAATTCTAGAAGATTAAACACTGCAGTCAAAGGAATACATATTGAAGACGCTTGGAACAATGACCCCACAACAGTGAAAGAAGAGGTCCTCCGCTTCTTCAGCAACAAATTCTGTGAATCTGATCACAGCAGACCAGTCCTAGATGGAGTCAGATTCCGTGGCATTAGTCAGCACCAAAATGACTTGCTGGTGGGAGCTTTCATTGGTGAAGAAATAAGGGCGGCAGTATGGGATTGCGGAAGTGAAAAAAGTCCTGGACCAGATGGCTTAAATTTTAAGTTCATCAAACAGTTCTGGGAGGTTCTAAAGCCTGACATCAACCGTTTCATTCATGAATTCCATGCAAATGGGATATTCCCGAGGGGCAGCAACACATCATTCATCGCCCTCATCCCAAAGGTGAAAGACCCACAAAATCTTAATGAATATAGACCTATCTCACTAATAGGTAGTATTTATAAGATTGTGGCAAAGCTCCTGGCGAATAGATTGAAGAAGGTATTACCAGGCATAATTGATGAGAGACAGTCTGCATTTATAAGTGGAAGACACTTGTTGCACAGTGTGTTGATAGCTAATGAGACAGTGGAGGAAGCAAAGAGGCAATGTAAGCCATGTTTGGTATTCAAAGTGGACTATGAAAGAGCATATGATTCAGTTTCATGGGCTTTTCTATCATATATGATGAAGAGACTTGGATTCTGCCCTAGATGGATGTGTTGGATAGAGGGTTGCTCACATCTGCCTCAATTTCTATCTTGGTCAATGGTAGCCCCACAAGTGAATTCATACCACACAGAGGAATAAGGCAAGGAGACTCACTAGCGCCTCTTCTATTCAACATAGCTGCTGAAGGTTTAACTGGACTGATGAGAGAAGCACTAGATAAGAGTATATTCAGCAGCTTCCTTGTGGGGAGAAATAATACACCTGTCAACATATTACAGTACGCAGATGATACCATATTTTATGGGGAGGCAACAATGCAGAATGTGAAGACAATTAAATCCATTTTGAGAAGTTTTGAGATGTGTTCTGGACTAAAGATAAATTTGGCTAAGAGCAGCTTTGGGACAATTGGGAAGGATGAGCAATGGTGCATTGAGGCGGCTGATTACCTGAATTGTAGAATCTTGTCCTTGCCTTTCACATACCTGGGTATCCCCGTTGGGGATAACCCAAGATGTAGTGAGCTTTGGGATCCTCTGATCAGAAAGTGTGAGAGAAAACTAGCCAATTGAAAACACAGACACATATCCTTTGGGGGGAGAGTGACTCATAAATGCAGTCCTAACAGCAATTCCTATTTATTTTTTCTCTTTTTTCAGGGTGCCTTAAAAAATAATAGCTAAATTGGAAGCCATTCAGAGAAGATTTCTTTGGGGAGGAGGATCAGAGCATAGGAAGATTGCGTGGGTCAATTGGAAGATAGTATGTCAACCAAAAGACAAAGGTGGCCTCGAAATTAAAGACATCAAGATATTTAATTCAGCTTTGATGGCGAAATGGCATTGGGACCTCTTTCACAAACAGGAGGAGCTATGGGCAAAAGTAATCAACTCAAAGTATGGTGGATGGAGGGCATTGGAGGAAGGCATAAGAGAAAATCATTAATCCAAATGGTGGAAGGATTTGGTTTCACTTCATCAGCAGCAGCAGAACCTAGTAATCAAACGGGAAACCGCTTGGAAGGTGGGTGGAGGTGAAAAGTTTAGATTCTGGGAGGATCCTTGGACTGATAATGGTATGCCACTAATGGAGAAATTTCCAAGGTTGTACCTCATATCAAGCCAACAAAACACGCGCATTATGCAAATGGGGTGCATCAACAACAGTGGATGGGAATGGAAGCTCACTTGGAGGAGGGATCTATTTGACTCCGAAGTAGAAATGGCGGACATTTTTATTGGGGATATTTCAAAGCAGCAAGTTCAGCCTCATAGGGAAGATACCTGGATATGGAAGCATGATCAAAGCGGGAGCTACTCAACAAAAAGTGGGTATGACCTAATAAGGAGAGAGCTAACGGGGGCAGACCATGACTCTGATTTCACGGACCTATGGAAGCTAAAAATCTCAAGTAAAGTGGCTATGTTTGCATGGAGGCTAATCATGAATAGACTACCAACAAGGATGAACCTTAGAAGACGGCAAGTGATGGTAAATGACTCGATGTGCCCACTATGTGGATTGCAGGAAGAGAAGGCTGCTCATTTATTTTTCAGCTGCAGCAAGTCCCTACCTCTATGGTGGGAGTCGTTCTCCTGGGTCAACCTGGCAACAACATTGCTGCAAAACCCTAGTGACCACTACCTGCAGCATTCAGCAGGGACAGCGGAAGGAAAGCTGCTTACAAGATGAAAATGCTGGTGGATTGCCCTAACATGGACAATCTGGAATCACAGAAATAAAATAGTTTTCCAAAATCATTCGTTTGATGGAAGTAAAATATTGGATGAAGCAATTCTCGTACTCTGGATGTGGGTCAAATCCATGGAGAAGGACTTTGCCATACACTTCAACCAATGGTCTTCTAACATAAAGGAAACATTCAGTAACTAGGAGGGGAAGGGTGATGCTGTAATTATGAATTTTCATACATATTAGCTTGGGTCTATGTATACACGTGAACCAGCTATATATCTACTCCTATATATGTATCCCTAGTACCTCTGGTACTATTTATTATTAATGATATATTTATTTTTGCTGAGCAAAAAAAAAAGACTAGACAATACCATTCTATCCCTAAACATGGATTACCTAGATGTTCTTCCCAAGTTCTTAACATATAAACATTTTTCAATATCTATATCCTAAAGCAGTACATGGAAAGAGATGATCAGATCACAAGCATGTGAATGAACACAAAGATGAACAATAATATCAATATCATATTAATAGATAGTTTAAAATCATTACATCAAAGAGAGTTCAGTTTGCAGAGCTCCCAACAACAGGTGGTTTTAGTCTCTCATTGTCATGAGAGACTTACAAATATAAAAGTGGGATGCAAGGGAAGAAAATGGAAGAGAAATGGATTTAAACAAATCAGCCAGAGCTCAGGAATTGATTTCCTTCAACAATGGCTTCTTTGCTTCCTTGTTCCTCTGCTTCTTATTGGTTTCTTTGTTCTCAAGGAAACAATTGTTTCCTTTCTTTTTATATGTTTCACCAATTGATTGTTCAATCAGAACTTTCTTGTGCGCTTAGTGTGATACTTGCGCTGAGCGCACATGTCCAGTTGAATCAAGTGGTCATAAGCTAAGCACAGGATGCGCGCTTGCTCATGACAGCTGTCTTCTAATGTAACTTCTTGCACTAAGTGGCTTGTTTGGGCTGGGCGGTTCTGACTCGCTGAGCAAGTAGGTCGTGTTACTGTGATTGTTTTGCTACTAGAACGTACTGTACCAACCCTTGTGCTTGCCAAGGCTGCTTAAATGGACCAAAATATGCAGAGACAATTGTTGAGACTAAACAACAAATTGAATCCCATAATCCAATTGCATTTGCTCCCAAGATTGTTCAGCCTACCACTGATATTTCTTCAAATATGGACGATGAAAATCTGACAACGCCATCATCGGCAAGGCACAAAAGCGGTTGCAATTACAAAAGGTCAATGTGTCTGAAAAAATATTGTGAATGTTATCAGGCTAATGTTGGATGCTCTAGTGGATGCCAATGTGAGGGATGTAATGTCCATGGCAAGAAAGAAGATTATGTTGCATTTGAACATACTTCGAGTAAAGAAAGGGTGAGCAGTATTGTTGAAGAAGGATCAGCCCACACTTTTCACAATAAACTGGAAATGGTGGCTAGCAAGACTGTTTATGATTCACTGCCTCTCACCTATAACGCCATCATTGCAATGCTCTGATGCCATCATAGAGTTTCTAGACGAAGAGAATTGAGAGAGTGAGAGAGAGAGAATGAAGAAATAAAATATCATTTATTGACTCGAAGAACTTCAGGTTTACAAACAGTATATATAGACAATGCTGTTAGTCTCTAACAGAATTGGCTAACAACTAACTAACTACTTACAACTGAGTAGCTTCTACTAAGTAACTAACTAGCTTCCACTAGAAGCTAGTGGAGACTGCAGTTGAATAACTGCAGCTCCTTATAATACTCCAATACATGTTGATAATATTCAGTAAGATCAAACAAAATGTTATGAATTGCAAATTTTTTACCACCCTTATTGCTTCTCCCTTTGTTAATTTTTCTGTTGAATTGTTTTCATATATCAAGAATTAATACTTGCATATTTTCTTCTTCTATGCAGGTATTCGTGTTCAGAGTCTTAACAAAGGTCAAATCATAATGGACATTGATTTCCGTTGGGGTGGTGATCCCAATATTGTTTTGGCTGTTGAAGCACTTGTTGCGTCAATCCCTATTCAGGTTAGACTCACCAGTGTTTTTCAATGTTGAATTTCACATTCCTATAAGAATTTTTCATAATTTGGAGTGCTATTGTTTTTTGCTCAGTTGAAGGATCTCCAGGTTTTCACCATTATCCGTGTTATATTCCAACTTGCTGACGAGATTCCCTGCATTTCTGCTGTTGTTGTTGCCCTACTTGCCGAGGTAACTTTTGAGATGGAAAAATGAAGGAGGGGGGGGGGGGGGGGGGGGGGAGATGATGATGCACTTAAGTTCCAGTGTTTCACAATCTCTCATTTTGTGCTCTCCTGCAAATCAAGCAAAAAAATTGAATTATTTGAATAGACCATTGACTTGAAGTTGGATATGCATGCTTTCATTTGATGAGATGTAACATTCAGTTTAGTTGGTTAAACAAAAATCTGAAAAATGCAGATAATGGATCCCTTCATATTAAACATATATGTTTATCACATTGACTATCAGCTTCAGTGGTCTTACCAACTTATCATAGCGTGATGATTGTTTATAGTTTAGGTGTTTAATTTGTCAACCTAAGTCAATATTCGAATTGAATTCTTGGACTACTTTTATCAGCATTGCCTACTACACATGGTTATCTAACCCTCAAGTTAACTCTTACAGTTTTACAAGTCTACGTAGTTAAAATGAGTTAACTCTAATAAACTCTTTTTTGGGTAAATTCAGTAAACTCGCATAAACTCTCAAGTAAGTTAGCGAGTTAACGAGTTTGAAATCAACTATAATTTTTACCCCCATAGACCCCACAATGATAATATTTTACCATGACTCGTGATTTGAAGAAATTAACTCTTTTTAAAAATGTTCTCACTTTAAAATGAACTTATATATAATTTGGTCATTTATGTATTTTGATCTTATTTAGTACTAATGTACTGTTACACTTATTATTGTGATTTGCTATTTGACTTTATTATGAAGTTAAAATGTTAAATTATTGTTGTATTAAGAGTATTTTGTTAAATGTATATGTCATTAATAGGTTTTTTAATATTATTTTTTCTATTATGTAAACTCTTACAAGTTTACAAGTCAACTCTACTAGTAGTTTATGAAAGTTCTACGAGTTTACGTAAACTCTCGAGTTAGACAACTTTGCTACTACATGATAATTGAGATATTTTCACTGACTTTTTCATTAACATCTAATCAGCCAAAGCCTAGAATTGATTACACTTTGAAGGCTGTTGGTGGAAGTTTGACGGCACTTCCTGGAATTTCAGATATGATTGATGTAAGTTCTATTTTATGAACTTGCCCCTATCACCTTTTACTGATTTTGAACTAATACTTATAATACACTCTTTCGGCAATTTCCAATAGGATATGGTGAACACAATCGTTACCGATACGCTCCAATGGCCTCATAGGATTGTTGTTCCTCTTGGGGGCATACCTGTTGATACTAGGTAATGTGAATCTTATGGAAGTTTATTTTTTTCTTTTTTTTTCCTGTATTATATTTCTATCTGCATGCAGATCAAAACATGTGGTTGACTAATATATCTGATAAACAGTTTTTCAAATTGTTTGAAATTGCTGTAGGAATATTCCTCAAGGAATGAGCTTCTGTTTTATTTTGTTTCCTCTCCCCCTTGAAAAAGTAAAACAAATTGGTATTTAGGAACATGCCAATTTAAATGGTGATGCTCAAATACTTTACACTGCTTAAGCACCTTTGTTTTTTTGCAGTGAACTGGAGCTTAAACCCCAGGGAACACTTAGAGCAACTGTAATTAAAGCGAATGACCTAAAGAATATGGAAATGATTGGGAAGTCTGATCCTTATGCAGTGTTGTATATTCGACCACTGTTTAAGGTTAAAACAAAGGTTATTGATAACAACTTGAATCCTGTTTGGAATGAGGTATTTGACTTGATTGCGGAGGACAAGGAGACCCAGTCACTCATTGTCGAGGTTTTGCACAACTAACTTTCTTTTGTGTCACTCATTCTGTTATAACTGTTATTTATTTTATCATTAGTTGAGATGCTTGCAAACTGACCATGATACGACCTGATTGTGATATTAAAAATTTACATATACAAAGTGATGAACAGATTGAGGCAAGAGGATTCTTGCTAGGTGAATGAAATGGTGGAATGCTTCTGGTGTTATTTTTTTATCAAAAGGTGCTGCTTAAGCTTAAAGGAATATTATACAGCTACTTTCAAACCTTCATAAGCTAAGTGTTGTAAAGATAAGAATGTTTCAAGGAGTGAATGGACTTGCAATAAAAAATAAGAGAAAGTAGGAGTAGCACCCATGAAAGAAAAAAGAATGGTAGAATATTAGAATTACACTTAATAAAGGTTTGGCCATGTGCAAGTAAGACTTGTAGATGTCCCATTGTGAGTAGTTGTTTAGATGGAGGATAGCCCAGAAGTTAGAGGTATAAGATCATGAATAACTCAAAGTGAACTATTTAAAAGGACTTTGGTCTAATTGGCCTCTCCTTAACTCTTTTTTTTTTTTGACATAACACTGGACATGTGTGATATATGTAGCCAACTCTGTCTAGTTGATACTTTATCTTCTCCCCCTGAAGGTTTATAATCTGTTTTCAGCCTACACCTGTTAGTATTTTAGTTTGAAATCTTCAAATTTTCTCCTTCTAACTGCACAATCCTTATTAAATTGTTTGTGTGCCATGATTGATTTAATAAAACTATCATAAATGATTTTTCATTCATGGATCTGGAAATAGGTTTTTGATAAAGACATTGGGCAAGATAAGCGATTGGGAATAGTAAAATTGCCACTTAATGACTTGGAACCAGAAACTGAAAAGGAGTTTGAATTGAGGCTGCTGTCATCACTTGATACACTGAAAGTGAAAGACAAGAAGGATCGAGGAACCATAACCATAAAGGTATAAATAGACATGCATTGATTTGTTTGCATTTGGCTATGATTAATAGATGTAAATTGAGTACCCCCCCCCCCCCCCCCCCCACCCCCGCTTTCTTTCCCTCTACAATTTCACTGGATTAAAAGTCTTAATCTCATTGGAATTTTAGATCTTTTATCACCAATTTAACAAGGAAGAACAGTTGGTTGCACTAGAAGCAGAGAAAAATATACTAGAAGAAAGGAAGAAACTTAAAGAAGAGGGAGTTATAGGAACTACAATGGATGCGCTAGATGGAGCAGCCTCGGCAGTTGGGTCCGGTGTTGGAATGGTTGGTACTGGTGTTGCTACTGGTGCTGGACTTGTGGGGACTGGAATTGGTGCGGGAGCTGGACTTGTGGGGACTGGAATTGGTGCGGGAGCTGGACTTGTTGGCAGTGGAATTGGTGTTGGAGCCGGTCTTGTTGGCAGTGGCATCGGTGCCGGAGTTGGTTTTGTCGGCAGTGGTCTTGGTGCTGTTGGTAGTGGACTGAGCAGAGCAGGAAAGTTCATGGGAAGGACAATCACTGGGCAAGGTAGTTCTAGAAGGAGCGGCTCAAATACTCCTGTCAATGTGGAGGAGACTGGTGGTGGTGCAAAACCTCTGCAGTAATTCCTCCATTGGGCACTGCAATAGTAATGAAATGACCTTGAATGTTTAGTTTAAGCTTTCACAGTAGATATTTAATATTACCTTTGTTTTTTGTTCTTTTCCATATTCTGAGGCTCTGCTGTTATTGGAAATAGAGTGAACATTTGTAGAAATGTCACATCAGTTTTAGTTGTATCATCTTTTCCTGTAATTGTTTCACAGGGACATGCAATAAAACTTGCATTGTAAAAATTCATATATTTCAGTGGAAATCAAGTGATTCAAAACAAAAAATATTGTTGCACATATGTTGTTATAACTAAGGAATTCCCTTTGTTCATGGCTTCTGCTTCTGTGACTCCAACCACCTCTGCAATCCCTATCAAACTATGTGCTACTATTCGTTGATAATCTTCGTCACTGACACCTCCTCCTCTTTAATCGAAGAGCTTATTTCCTATCTCAATGCATCCTTTTGAGTCAAACATGTTGGGTCTTTAGACTACTTTTTTGGTACTGAAGTAAAGCATGTTCAGGATGGATCACTTTTACCGTCACAAACCAATTACATAACTGACATTTAATAAAAGTTGGCATGTATGAAACCAAAGGAATGTCCTCTCGTATGGTGGGAACTAGGAAGGAGTGGACATTCCTTGTTTAATTATATTTGTAATCATTGATACGTACCATGCATGTCATTAAACTACAAACTATCTCAACAGAAACAAGCAAATAATCCCAGCAATAACCATGAACAGAAAATACTTTAGGCTAGTAAGTTAGAATTCCACAATACTTCTACAACTATAACAACACAAAAGAAGAATATCTAAGAAAACATACGACAAGTTGTGAAAGGGAATCCAAATCACCAGAATGCTTCGCGAGTGCCTTGGGCAAAGTTTCCTGATATATTACAAGAATCATATAAGAACCCTTGATATCCAACGAGCACTCAAACGCTCCAATACCATGATATTCCAAGCATATTTCATATGCAACTATAAAGTTTCCATACATTTTTCTGGATTGATACTCCTAGGTTTCCCTTTTTGGTCTCACGTGCGCAGCTGCAAACAATAGCATGCTTAGGAGAATGGTTGTTCTTGTGGTACTGGAGCGTTTAAGGCTTGGTGGATTTCAATGGAACACCCACCACCCGGGTAGGCAAATTTAGACATTGTTTACACCATGTGTCTTCTTTGGACTCACAGGTTAGAGAAGGTGGTTGAGATTTGAAAGAAGGAGTCTGTTGTGAAGAGGGAAGGTAGTATTGATATTACTGTGTTTCAGTAATTAAATTATTGGAATAGAAGGAAAAAGAGAAATTAAGAAACGATGGAGAGGCTGTGCAAACAATGTACGTTATAGCTAGCAATAATGGAGCATGCATGCAATACAGCAGAAGACAAAAATTTTAAATAGAAGGAAAAGTATCACTATTTGGAAATCAAGAAGACATAATTATGAGGAGACCCCATCATGAATGGTGAAATTTATTTGTGTTCAGTGTATCAGTACGTACCTATATGCCGAATATAAGCATAAATCACGTGTGTGTATATATATATATATATATCAGCCTTTTTTATGTCTATGCCAAACCATGCAATGTCACCAATCTATGAAGCACAGGTGGCATTCCCTGTTTACGGTACTGCACAAGGATAGCGACGGGGATGGGATGGATACAGCCAGGGAACGTCGTTGACTTATTGGGAACGACTAATCAAGATGGGGATGACAACTTCATTTGTGGGGATGTATTAGGGACGTCGGTGTTTTAGAATCCAACGAAGGTGTGAGAAGGTTCACAGAGGAATCTGCGAAGTCTCATCGGAACACGGTAAGAGCTAGTGAGTCAGAAAATCAAGCAACACTTCCTGATGCAGAGTTGTAATATGTCTGCTGGTAGAGGAATGTTGACTCCTTGGCAAGCGTACCAAGTTGCACAAGTAGTATAAAACGATAAGATCGAGTATCGAATTCCATAAAGACTATGCTTGTACTTGGAGATATATGTATATCTAACGATTAAGCAATTAGTGACTCAAATTGAATCTAGCTTGTTCATTAATTAACTACACATATTAATTAAAAGGAATTAACTATAAAACAAGGAACATGAAGGTTAAGAAAATAAATGCTCAAAGTTGTAGACGGTGTTGCGATGAGTTAAGGAACGTGTTGGGGGCTCCACTTGCCAGAACCTTTCTTAATGTAATCTTAATAGATTTTTTTCTCTTTTAACATTAATATAATTCTTATCCTCATCTACTAGTTTATTCTAATCAAGATCCCTCGAATGACAGAACTTAAATCACTTAATATCGCTCTTAATCCCTTGGTGATTGATTATTAAATGATTTGCATTAAGAGTAGAGAGGCATGAACAGGCTAAAGAAAATCACTCTATCCCTAGATATGACTTGCTTTAGATATTTTTTTCAAGTTCTTAGCATACAAATATTTTCCAATATTTATATCCTAAAACAATACATAAAGATGGATGATCAAACCATAAGTGTGTAAATAAGCATATGGATAAATAATAATAACAACATTATATTAAAAGATAGTTTAGAATCATTACATCAAAGAGAGTTTGGTTTGTAGAGCTCCCAACAACGGGTAGTTTTAGCCTCTCATTATCATGAGAGACATACAAATATAAAAGTGGGATAAAAGGAAAGAAAATGGAAGAGAAATGGATTGAAACGAATCGGCCAGAGCTCCAGAAACAGATTTTCCTTGCACTAACTTCTTTGCTTTCCTCAGCTTCTTTTGTCTCTTTGTTGCTAAGGAAACAAATGTTTCCTTTCCTTTTTATATGCCTCACCAACTGATTGGTCAATAAGAACTTCCTTGTGCGTTGACCACGACAGTCACGCTAAGCGCGCATTTCCACCTGGATCAAGTGATCACGCAATAAGTGCAGGATGTGTACTTATCGCGCTAGCTCATGACAATTGTCTTTCAAAGTGGCTTCTTGCGCTAAGCGACTTGCTTGAGCTGAGCGATTTTGACTCGTTGAGGGAAGAGATCGCCCTGAGCACGACACTTCAGTTCATGAATCCTCTTCCAAGCATTTGCTACAACTCTACAAAAAATATAACGAGAATTACTCTAAAAACCATTAACTTTAGTATCTCCTGGATAAAAATTTAGAAGAAGCTAAGTTCCTATTGTTTAATCACAAAATAAGCAATAAAAGAAAAGAAAATGAGATAATTGTTATGTGATTTCAGTTTGCAAATAACGTATGCATAACACTTATCAAGGAATGAGCCGGAGGGATTGAGAGTAAATTTGACACTGAATTGCTTCAGGTAAACGTGGCGGCGACAGAACTAGAGTGTGGCAGAGAGCCACTTTTTGATGGCGGAGGCAGTGGCCATGACAATGACAGAGATTTTAGTTCTGGCGACCTCGATGGTGTAGACAGATGTTGTGATTGGAATTGGTTTCGTGGCAAATGACTTTAGTTATGCTTTGGAAACATGTGAGGGAAGAAATGAAGCGAGGAAGATAAAATCTTTGAATGGAAGATTTTACACTTCAAAGTGCCTTTATGTTGTAATTGGTTTATATTCACAACAACCTCTATCTCCTATCAAGAAATTCCGATCAATATCAGAATGAGAATATCAAAATGTGGAATGTTGGTAGTGATGCATTTGATTTAATGGAGGATATGAGATTTTTAAAGTTTGCAGAACTCTCACTCAATGAGTCAGAATTGGACAACGAATTGGTCACCAAAAATGTTGTCAGTGCTTGATGTTTTATTTTATTTTATTTGTTGTTTGTGGCACTTTTAAATATTAAAACAATTTGTCGTTTTCTAACAATACCCATATCTTGAGATTTCTAGTTTTCCGCCTGTATTCATACCCGTATATGTCCCGTCTCTGTACTCGTGTACGTCCTCGTCTCTGTTTTTGTGCATCCTAATCACCAACAGTTGAGTAGTTATTGCAACCAGTAATCATGCATTGCACGTAACACCACCTAAAAATGATTTTCTTCAAGAAATGATATATATCTGGTATCCTATAAGCTTTTCACATAGATACACAATATTATTCAAGCTATATATATGTCCCAGGCATTATCTTTACTTTATCATTTACAAATCATATGCCTCATCTCATATATAAGCCACAAGCAAAGAGATACGTGGACAAAAAATATTATATAAAAAGAAAAAAATAAAAATAAACTCATGCAGTTGCTATTGTTAGAATGTATCCAATCCAAGTGATTTTTCCTTAGTGAATCCTACCTTTTTTGGTGTAAACAAGACAGAGTTCATATGCATTGCTGAGACAAAGCTGAAGGCTCTTTCTTTTTATATTGGCACGTGAAAAAAGAGCACTGCGCGCAAACCCTTTGATCTTCGCTTTTGGACACATTCGGTTTCTCTCTCTCTTCACGGGTTCTCATTCGTCTGAGACCGAACAACCCACTTTTAATCACTCAAACTCACCATTTCTGTCATTTGTTGAGCAAAAATATACCCACGTGAGGGGATACTTGTGTTGTTTACTTTGTCTTTTTAATTTACTTTTATCTTTATATATTATTGCATTTACCATGATCAAAGAGTTGTGCTAATTGTGTCGATCATATTCAATCTGAAAGACAGGACAATCTCACCCTGTACATCACCTTTTTATTTAAGAGAAATTATCCTTATTAAATAACTTTGGCAACAAATTACACGACCAAAGAGAGTAAATGATTTGATAGAGAAATGGACAGAAAAATCATTTTGTATCACAATTTACAACTCGATCTTTAATTAATTCCCCCCCCCCCCCCCCCCCCCCCCCGCAAGTTCCTTTAATTTATCACCTTTGAACTTTTACAAGCACGCCCTCCTGCTGCATCATATAATATTGATATGTTGGTATGTTATGAAATTAAAATATATTTGATTTTTGAAGAGAAAAGAGGAAGCTTCGCTGAAGCTGCATGCGATGGGTAGTCGTGCTTATATTATGTTTGTAGACGTGAAATCAAGAGTGCCACTTGTTTGTTTGAAAGGGTGTTGATAAAATTAATTTTGAAGTGATTTGAATTATGTTTAGATGTTTTATTATAAAATTATGTTAGAAATAAAATTCAGTATAAAATTTTGGATCTAACCCAGAAATTGTTTAAAGTTACTTTAATTTAAAATTAATTATAATTTTTTTCAACATGAAATCAAAATCAAACGTGTGATAATATATCCAAAATTAATTGTGAAGTCATAATCATTTTCTCATGAAATTGATTCATAAAAAATGGTATTCTAAAAAAAGATATTCTAAATTAAATTAACAATAAATATACTCTTGTAATCTTGTTTATTTATTTACTTATTTAAAACAATTAAATTGGTAGGCCATACATAGAGGTGACATTCCTCTTTGCTTTGTAGAATTTGCTTATAAGTCGAGTCCATTAAATAACATTGTTTAGAAATGTGCGTGCCCGTGTAGCCGTGACAATAGTTGACCATTGAGTTATATTATATGCCTATTTTTTCGCCAGTTATATGTATATAGTAATATAATAATATAAATTTATATTTTTATTAATATTTCATATACTTAAAAAAATACTTTTACAAAAAATATTATTAATATTAAAAAAATTCTAATACAATGCATTAAATAAATTATCAATATTTTGGTAGTTTATAAATTAAAAAATAAAAATCAGATGTTTTTATAGATTTAAAAAGTATTTTAATTTTTAAAAAAAATTGCAGAAAATTTCCTACAGATTCCAATTTGCAAAAAAAATTGCAGAACTCTTTCCTATGAATTTTTAAATTACCACGAAATTTCTTGTGAATTTTCTTACAAAAATCGAATCCGCAAATAGTTTCCTACGAATTTTCCTGCTAAATAATTTGTAGAAAATTTCCTGCGAAAAAAATGCGCTAGTAAATCCACAGGAAAATCGCAAACATATTATCCAGGAAGGAATTCCGCAGGAAACATGTTAGTAGTGTAATGCGTCGCGCAGTCAATTGATGGGGACAAATATTGCATGGCTTAGCATGGATGTGGAAAACTTGATACGTGATTTATGCTCATACGTGGCATAAAGGTCCACAAAGCATAAATGTAAATAATTCCTGACTTAAACAATATTATCTCCCGAAATATTAAAGGTGATCTTAAAAACACCTTTGTGTCACCTTCCTTTTTTTATATGGCTTCCACACCGTCTGAGCAAATCCTAAAACCTAAAATTTGAAACCAATTAGTGATATAAACCATATCAGCTTCATTAAAAATTATAATAAATCTTTTATTTGATCATTTGAAAATTAATGTTATAGATTTTGAATATATTCTCACTAAATGTTATAACCATATCAATCTTCCCAATATTTTTTTATGAATATAAAAATAATAATATTCTCTATATTTCTTCAAATTAGTGATACTTTCCCTCTTTATTTAAGATTCGCACCTTCTGCTGTATCCACATGCATAATGCATTGCACCACGGCTAACTAGACATGACAATGGGGCGGGTCGGGTACGGGTATTGTCTCCCAAATCCCTTACCCCGACTCCTCAACATATCCCTATACCCATACCCGATACCCGACGGGTTTGAGTTTATTGTCCCATCCCCGTACCTGTCGGGTATCGGGTATCCCCAACCCCGTTCCACACACCATTTAGAAAAATATTTTTTTTTGTAAAAAAATATTAAAAATTTGATTTTAGAAAAAAATAAATTGTTATATATCAATAAATTTATTATAACGCGTGTGTCTACATAAATAGTTAAGAAAATAATATTAAATTATGTAAAAATTTTAAAATAAAATTAACTAGTAATAAAAATTATATGTCTTTTGATTAAATTATGCAAAAATTCTAAAGATTTTAAGTGGCGGGGCGGGTTCGGATTCGGGGTCGGGACGGGTCTAGTAATCCCATACCCGTACCCGTACCCGACTTTTGGTTATCGGGAAAAACCTGAACCCGAACCCATACCCGGTCAACTCAGGTATTACCCGTCAAAGTCGGGACGGATTCGGGCGAGTACCCACGGATACGGGTTTTCTTGCCATGTATACGGCTAACATTGTTTACACAGCCTCCATTGTCTTTTTTTATTTAAGATAATGTTGAACAATCTGCACTTGGGACTTGGGTATGGAAATTCAGTGGGAGGATCAATTCACTTGTCTTGGAGACTCGTCTAGAGAGATGGAAGTATTCCCAATATGGTTTGCAGATGTTTGTGGCACACCATCGGCACGTGTGATAAAAAAGAGAGACCTAAGAAAAACAATTCAGAAAATGTTGGACATTAACCCTGTACCTTACCTTCTTGATGTCATTGTACCCTGTTAGTCTATTAGGAAAATGTCTTTAATTTTTATGAAATATCTTAAATTACCTCTTAGTATTATATAGTTTGTTATTTTAGAGTATGTGATAGATTCATTTCTTATATATGATCCATAAGGATTATGTTTGAGTTTAACATATATATATATATGAATAGTATAAAATAATTTTAGTATTATTCAACGATTATAAATTATCGTTTAAATTATTTTAAAATAATTATTTTAAAAATTGACAAACTTATCATAAATAATAAATTATGATTGGATGATTATGTAAAAAATTTTAACTGTCTCTATATAATTCTTTTTCTCTTATAGAATTAACTTTTCTTTTTTTGTTGTCACATGCTTTTCTTTGCATTGGTATTGTGGTTTTCTTGCCAAAAGCGCCCGGAGAATATGCACGAAAATTTTGTGGCGTTTTATGAATAATAACCACATGTAAAAGTGACCTCAAATTTGAGGGAAACTCCCCCACCCCCACAATCATAATGTAATATTGTATACAAATTAATAAATTAGTGGCCAAAAATGTAGTGCCAAAAGATTAATGTTTTTACTAATGTAACAAAACCCCTCACCTAGAAGTTTGATTAATTGAAGTCCATCTATTGAATTCCAATTTGATTGCCTAGTTAATTTCGGTTTGCTTAATTTACTTCCTAATTTAATTAACTTTAATTGATCGTTTTATCGTGAACTAAGATAATTAAATAATCACACGATTATTGTGAGAGCAATACTCGTCATTTTATCAATTCCTTATGAGTCGTGCACTTGAAGAAAATCCAATACAATATATGCAAACATCAAATAGGTTCTCGAAACAGAACAAGAAAGCTATTTCTGAAAGAATATATAAAAATTGTTATTCTATCTCTAGTCCAGTCTTACTATCAGAGTATTGTATACAACGAAGGGATTTTATAATAGCAAGCAAGGTATACTACTTATGTACCTTGTTCCAAATCAGTGAGGGTAGTCTAAACAAATAAAATGAATTAAAAGCAAAAATAGTGACGTGGGAAAGACATGATGTAGGGGTAACCACCAAACAAGCATTGACCCTATCAGTTAGACAATTAATCATACTAGCAAGGCACTTCACTTTAAATTGCCAAGCTAGAAAGGAGATAGAGAGGGTATTGTGCAGAGAAAATGAGCGTTCTCTGTACTTAGGACCTAGTTGTCAGGATCATTCACGTAGCTTACAATTCTGAAGATAGGGATGATTAAATTTGACATATTTGGTCCAGTAAGACCGATACTTTGTCATGGCTATCTCTAACCACGGCTTCATATTACCATTGTAGTGTATGACTGCCGCAGTATCGATCTCCGAACGATCTACACTTGGATTGTAGCCCAGACCGAGTACGTGCCATGATTTATTTAGCGGATGTGTTAATCCATAGAATGTCATCAGCCCTGGAGGCAATGTCCCCAGCTTCCACAGCACCCTGTCTTCGTTCTGGAATCAAACAGGAAAAAAGAGTCAGTAAAAGATCGTTTGAAGTGGATTTGGCTACTCTAAAGTGTCTCACTTTAGAAGATAAAGTGCAGGTTATAACCGTTTATTGTAACATCAATGGTTGATTATGTAATAAGATGCATGTGCACATAATAACAAACTATATGGAAGTTGTTAACATTACAACCATCTATTTTTCAATCAATGGTTGTAACTGCACTTTATCCTCTCTAAAGGGTAACTATCCCTTTAGAGCAGTTAAATCTGTCTGTAGTCATCTTATTATGTAAGAATAGACATTTGATGTAAACCAATGTAATGTTCAACTTCTCACCAAATTCTGCCACTTGTGATATATGCCAGTGATGTCCTTCTTTTTCCACACCTTCAAATCAAACATGTTCATCCCGTATGCCCAACCACAAGCATTTGGATCAAAATTTTTCGCAATATGCGGATTTGAAAAGTTAAGGTACTTGTCAAATCGGTGAAAACTCTCTCCGCATGTTAAAACAGCACCATTTACTTTTCCATTAAGATTCACAGCCCATAATCCAGTCAAATCCTTCTGGACAACAATGTCATCATCCAGAAAAAGAATCTTATCCAACTTTGGATAAACTTGTGGAAGATAGAATCTCAAGTGGTTGAGCATTGACAGATATTTGGGATTTCTGTACTTGAGATTTGAAGCACCAGTAGTAGTTGGATGGCCTGCCTTGAAATAATACTCTTTCATTGTTGCAGATTCAAGCTGCCTCAAGACTGGGCAGTAGGATGAGTTCAACCACTTAAATTCATCAACATTTTCAACATTGATTGTAGCTTTTCCAGGAGGATTCAACAAAAACCACATGTTCATGGCTCCAAAATTTAGTTTATCAGTAACAAGGTGAAACACATGCTTCGAAGGATCCTACAACGTTGGAAGACACGAACATAAGATAATGAAGGCAAAGTTTAATTATATTATTTATTTTGTCAGGGATGCACAAGCAAACAAACTATGTCCGGGTTGTACAGTGCAAGCACAAATTATTCATCATCTATAAAAAAAAATTCACTATACAGACATGTACACACACACTGGTATGGAAAAAGACAGTCCAAGTCACCTTTGCATTCACAATGGTTGAGTTGACAACAACAGATGCAGCCAAGACATTGTCCGAGAACAGGGCATAATGATAGAGACTAGGATTCTCCAAATTCTCACTTCTAGGGAATTTTCTCTTTTCAAGGGGAAGTAGGTAGTAA
This sequence comes from Glycine soja, assembly GCF_004193775.1. Classification (NCBI taxonomy): domain Eukaryota; kingdom Viridiplantae; phylum Streptophyta; class Magnoliopsida; order Fabales; family Fabaceae; genus Glycine; species Glycine soja. Next base: position 53,260,983 of record NC_041019.1, on the reverse strand, counting down.
TCTATGGTAAGGCGCATAGATAGGCAGTGAATTCCATCTGGTATGGTTTTGGCAGCCAACTGACTAAGGAATGTGCTTTGTTTCTTCAATCCTCTAACCTGCTCATCAGCTGTTTGTAGCATTGCCCTCAATTTCCCAGTAACCAACTCGCAGTCATACAGTTGCTCTTTTGCCTTAGAAAGAACTTGGCCCATAGTTTTCATTTTTTCATGATCACTAGAGATAATTAACATTTGATTAGTACAGTTGGTTAATTCAAACTAAGACACACATGCAAAGGGATATCACTTTAGAGAAAATTGCACATAGCTTTCATACCTGTGATGCATGTCAGCATCAGAAGTTGCCTCACCTAAAGCACGTTGACTTTCTTTAAGCTGAAATTCCAGTTCTTGGTACAGTTGAAGCTTGTTCTTCATCTTTGCAATACTCAAGTAAACCTTAGCCATAATGATTTGGTCTCGAATCAACCGTACTGTAGAATCAGCATTTTCATTCTCATTTTCTTTCCTCCAAATGTTGTATTTACCTAGAACTGCTGAATCAACAGATTTTGAGTGTTCAATAGCTGAATCTTCAAGTTTTACAATTACTTCATCATCCTGTTTTACCAACTCAGCAGCACGTTTTTCCTTCCTTTTCTCTATTAATTGCTGTAGAAGATATTTACAAAGAACAAAACAAGGTTTATTTTCATAATTGTTTTGTTGTTTCCAAAATAGAGTATCACTCCACAGTACAGACAACATTGAACTTTATACAAATTTTAGGGTTATCCGTGTGCAGCTGCTTTCAAGTCCCAAATGGATTTTGAAAAAATTACTTTAGGAAGAATAAGCTTTACATTTGGGAATCATCAGCCACAAATAAGAATGAATTATTAGGATAGTCTTGGGTTAAATTACTCGAGTATAGATTTAATAGAGTTAACAAAATTTAATTTGAGATAATAATATTTTTGATGGGTTGCAAGGGAAGCCTAATACCACAAAAATCTTCCTCAATAGGCCAAATGAAAAATCACACAAGTAACAAATATTCCAATGTGTCAAAATATATTCTGGCACAACTTCATTTCAGCCGGAAGTAACAAATACGTAAGTCCAGCATGTTTGACTACCATGACATCATGTCAGGATGGGGTTTGGGAAGGATTATATATATATCATCAGTGACTAGTGAGGTTGTTTCCATAACTGCAACAAACTGTGCCCCCCAAGTTACAAGGTGTGGCAGACTACCCCAGAGTTCAAATATGTAAATGGTTTCCAAAAAGGCCGTATAAAAGTTAAAAACAAGAAAAATAATCAAGAATGATTAATGATGCTTACCCTTCTTGATAGCTGAGCAGGACTGCCAGTCCACTGAGCACGATCAACTGCATTCATAAAAAGTATTCAGTGAGAAATTAAACCAAAATACAACATAGGCACATTACCCGATAATATGATACCACCTGAAAATCTTCCTTCCTTCCCATTTTGCTTCTCTTCTCTAACATTGTCTGCTGGTTGGTTGAGCTATAATTAAAAATAAAAAAATGGATTATCAAAGAGCAAGAGAATGCCATGTTTGTTTCTATTTTAAACAGGAAATGAAAGCTCCTAGCAGAAGCACATCAGTTTTCCAAACCTGATTCATAGCATTTGAAGTCCTTAATCCAGCAACTCTCCATGAAGCAGACAGATTATTTTTTCTAAAATTCTCAAGGCTCAAAGGCCCCACATCATTTGTGTTGGACACAATAACATCAAGAACCTAAAACATAACATTTATTAGAAACCCAGGAAGCAAATGAACTCTTACATGAAATACAGAACAAGAGTAAATATCAGCTTTCGCTTGCCTCTTTTGAAAAAAGCAATTTAAGATCCTGCAATGCCTGCCATTCTTTCGATCTGGCAACCTGCAACAGCCAACAACATTAAAACAAACATAAAAAAACAGCTAGAAGCTGTATATATATTGGTGCTGTTTGGACAAATTTCTCCCTAAGCACCTACAGGATAAGAAAATGAGGAAAGTTAAAATGCATTGAACTTCTCCATAAGCTAAAACCAAGTTATTCGCCTTAGCTTTTGGAGAAGTCAAACGAAAAGAACTTCTAAAAAAGTTAAGTGCATAAGTTGATTTTAGCAAAGCTCAATTCATTTGACCTTCTTATTTTCTTCTTCTATGAGTGCTAAGGGAAAAGTTTATCCAAACAAGATCCTAATTATACAGTCAAATAAAACAAAAACATTAAACCGAGGCTACCTTTTCGCTCGAAACAGCTGAGTCATCACCTTGATCTGCAGAATGCATTTGAAGTAAGTAAATAAACCAACTTAAAACTCATAGACATACGCATGGAACAAAAAAACCTCACATACATATTAATCACAATTAACTAACATCATTACACCACATTTTATTTTAATTCAACACAATTTGAAAGACCCTAAGAAACAAAAACGAGAATCCAAGCGTGTATGTAATCTAGAATTCCTGTAAAGGGGAAAACATCACACAGCTCAAACAAATCTGATTTATATTTTACACACTACGTGGATGTCCCATCACAAAAAACAAAACTAAATATTTGAAAAGAAGTGAGATTTGAGATAATGAGAGAGAATGAGACCGTGAAGGGGCGATGCGAAGAAAAAGAAGAGGAGGGGCGCGAGGAGGCAGAGGAAGAGGAAGGCCAGAAGCGGAAAATGGGATCCCTTTGTTCTGTTGTTGTTGGGTGCCATTACGGATTCAAATCCAAATCCAAATCCAAAATCCAAATCCAAATGGGACGAGTGAAGGTTTATTAATTACTATGAGGTACTATGGCGCAATGCTTGCTTTCTTTTACTCACTCCGAATCCATGAGACACAGAGAGAGAGAGAGAGAGAGAGAGAGAGAGAGAGAGGGTAGTGTGCTTGTGAATGTATGCTTTCCTTTTCTCTTCTGTTTGGAACTTCGGATGCGAATGCGATTTTGTTAGTTTGGATGATTGGGTGGGTCTATTTTCCAACCTGTCCTCGCTTTCCCCAGCTGTTCCTTTCTGTCTCTCTCCTCCCCTTTTTTATTTTAAGGATCATGAAACAATAATAATGGTAACTAAGATTAAGTTTATAATTTTATCACCTATGCTATTAGCTTTTTTTAATTAATATAACTAATTTATATATTACTTCCAACAACAAAACAAAAAACTTTATAATTTTTTTTCTTGACTCAAAGTCACTTGACTCTCCTTGAATTAGATATTAAGTGTACTCACGATAAGTTATATAATCACTTATTCAAAATAATTTTACACATAAATGAATTCAAACACAATTTTTCTTCTGCATAAACAAAGTTTTCCTACATATAAACCCAGTGACATATATCCCGTGTGCCAACCTACCGTTTGGATAAAATCTATTGGATACTAAGTATGAAATTGTAAATTCTAATAGGAGTATACTTGTAAAATTGTGCACGACTGCATCATTGTTTGTGATTGTTGATAAACTTGTAAAATTGATTTTAGGTAGGAATAAATATTTTAAAATAAAATATAGTTTTAATTTTAATGATTTTACTAAAACCTCAATTAAAAAAATAAATGATAATTAATAAAATACAAACACGTAATTTAAACTTCATTATCAATAATTAAAATTTTGAAAAATAAATTACTCAACATTAATTATAACAAATAGTATTTTTTTTTACTGTATTATAACCAATATTTAAAAAACATTCTTAGAAACTTTTATTTTAATTATGTACATACTTGAATGAATTAAGATGGTAATTGTCTTTACAATTTGGTCATATGGACTTGAATGGATTAAGAACAGCGGCACACATAAAATGTCTAATTACGCGTAGTGACAATCTTAATTGCTACCCTGACACTAACAATGGAGTAGTAAAGTCTGTGGTCCTTGTCGTACTAACCAGTCCAATAAATAAACCAACAATTGCAACGTTGTTTTCTAATTTATTGACTTATATGTAAGAAGACAATATTGTTTTAATATATAGTACTTTGTGATCTAGTAACTCGTTTCAATTTTAATTTTATATATAGCTAAAAAAAACACTAAAATAATTAAGAAATTACTACAAATATCAATTAACGCAACAGGGGAGATAGTGCCAACTCTATGGCGGATAGACTTGCCAATATGGGAGCTCGAGTGCAAATGGAGGAATTCATTATTCCCCCTATTATGTTTTAGATGCTTTTTAACGTGATCTAGCTTTTATCAGCTAGTCTTTCTTGTGCTTTATTTTCTAAATTGTATCAAAAAAGGTTTAAATTATTCAAAGAGTTTAATAATTGAATATTAATAGTGTAAAATAAGTTTATATTATCAACTAATCAGAAAATAGTAATGTTAATTGATATCATTTTTAAGGTATTTGTTGTAAAAATTAACAAATTTATTATACATAATAATAATATGAGATGATTATAAAAAATTATTTTGTATTATGAATGCATAATTTATGTTCTCAAAAACTCCAACCCTACACTCTAAACCAACTATGACAGATTGAAAATATTAATATTTTTATAACATTGATGTGGATTGGCAATTGTTTCAGATAATATGTTGGTAAATCAACACTACTAAATTCTCTTAATGAGGTTAGAATATGCCCCCAAGCTTCCCAACCTCTCATCTACATTTTGCAGATGATAGTATAGTCTTCTTGAGAGCAACTGATTAAGGAGGAAGCTTGAGCATTAACCAACATCCTCAAGTCTTATGATGAGAATGCTTCTGGCCAGAAAGTCAATCTTGACAAATTGGAGCTTTCCTTTAGTCAAAACATGCCCAGTTCCCCATGTGATTGATCCAGAAAATGTTCATTGAAATTATGGCAGTGGAAAAGCATCACAAATACGTAGGTCTTCCTACAATCATTAGCAACTCTAAAACCCAAGGCCTTCCAAAAAGTAAAAATCTAAAACCCAAGTTTTTGAATTTGTTAAAGAAAGAGTCTGGAAGAATGAAGTTAATTAAAATGATGGAAGGAGAAAGCGTTATCAAAGGAAGCAAAGAAGTTTTAATAAAGGCAGTGGTCGACCAAGCTATACTAACTTATGTGATGGGTTGTTTTATTAGTCTCCTATGATCAATTTGCTCTTATATTGTGTGATGAAGTCTCACATCGAACAAAGATAATGTTAAGATAAATTATATAAGAGAAAAATAATCCATATCTTATAAGTTGATTTTGTAGATTTGAGTTAAGCTAAAAAAAAAATGACTCACTTTCTGACATGGTAACTACGGAATAGAACTAAATCTTTTTCAAATTGGGAGATAGACATTATTCAAACTAATCTTATTTGTCTTTATAAAAAAATTTATCTAATGAACTTAATAAAATCTCTTCTTCAAATTATATTTTTTTATCCACCAGATGTAAATCCCAAACTTTGCTTATAGAATTTAAGTTTAAAATTAATGTTGTTAGAAAATTGACTTATATACTATAATGATTATCTTTAATATATGTATTTACCATATTTATATTTCGGTGTAGTTAACAAAAAAAAATTGATACATAGGTATTAAATATTTGTGTAATATTAATTTATTGATCCTGTTTGATTAAAACTTCTCCGTCGGTATTTAGAGAAAATAAATAAATAGAAAAAGGTATATATATATATATATATATATATATATATATATATATAATTAAAAATACCCACACAGTGTGTGTGAAGTTTCCATTCCTCAAATATTTAATTGAATATGTTTTTAATATTTTCACTGTTTATAGATAGAAAATAATAAAATGCATCAAACCAAAGATTTCTTAAAATTTGAAAATATAAAAATGAAAAATATTTTTTTAACTGTATCAGTTTGATATATCTACATTTTAATAAAAAAAAATATCAAATCTTATTAAACATCTACATAAAAAAAAATGTTTTCGATAAGAAAAACATTATTAAAAAAATATATGGAATACTCCGACAATGCATAAAACAAAACAGGTCACAGTCATAATTAACCAAGATATTTCATATAAGCTAGAGAGTCAATGTAGCAGTATGAGAATGTAAAATTTTTCCTTCCAACCTTGCCGAAAACCAAAACCAGAAACCGATCGAACTTGACCATATTTAATTAAGATGGCAAGCACATCACAACCTTAAACACACTACTTCATTAATTTCTTGTCAGCCTAATAGACTATAGCATTACCACCACCACATGTCATAGAAGAATCTTTTGGTTTTCTTTCCCTGCATACAAATGAAGTATACGTCATACCTCATGTGACACTGACCAAGAGGTAATCATTGTTGACATTAATAATGTTTTTATTTTTTTATTTTGCATGTCTTCAATACCATGCATATATAGTTGCAAAAAGGGCAAAATGTCCTTAAGAAATCAATAACTCTCCTCTTGTGCAGAGCTAATCTTGTTAACAGTTGTAACCTATCTACTAACATTATTAATCTCTGAGAGAATGACAAGACCTTAATTTAACGACACATCACATTTCCAAAACTTATTGAAAGTAAGAAATCAATGCATATGGGCATGATTGATGATAAATCTTGTGCACAACCATGCATGAAATGAAATATTGTTAACTCAAGGAAAAAGAACTATATATGTAAACACGTTTGTTTTAATTATCTTTTGCATTGAACATTATACAAATTAACTTTGTGGTAGCTTTCTGTGAGGATTGATGGAGTTAAAGTGAAAATCAATGACTTCAACATATTCCCTTGACTATGTCTGAAATAGGCCTGGTTGTCGTTCTATGACAATAGATTACGTGTTAAAGTAGCATTTATTTGCATTTTAGCCAAAATACTAATGTTGCAAAATTGGGATCCAGGATATATCCTCTATTAATATTGTCCCCTCCCCCCCAAATTAAAGAGTTAATTATTTGTTGTATGGAGTAGTTAAAAGTCCAACCTTCTCTACAAATACAATCACACACGGGTGAGGTTATTTTATACTTTATGATCACACTCCTAATTTTTTTCATTTATTCCTACTTTCCAAATTTATCCTTATTTAAGTGTCTTCTCTATAAGAAGTCAAAATTATGAATTATCTATGTTTTTTTTACGCACAATAAAGTTGAATGCTAAAATGAAAGTGGTTACTTTTTTTAAACAAGGACAAAATATTAAAGTTGAGTAAAAGTCACAGTTCAGAAAAAGAATTTCTCTGGTCTTCCACATCTAATTCGAGCAAAAAAAAATTATTAGTTGCAAACACTATAAAAAAAATAAGGAATTAGTCATGAAATTTAGAGATAAATTGATTTTTCTTCGATAGAATCAATGCCATGTCCGTAATTTAACGGAATAATCAAAATCATTTTTTTAAATAAATAGAATCAAAATAAAAAATTACAGATTTATAAAAATAATAAAATCAAAATTACATTTTAGTCTAACTATATATAAAAGTGATAATATTTGACAATATTATACTACCATATTAACAAATTAAATGCACTATAAAACATTCTCTGAGATACGGTGCAATAATAAAGGATTCAATATCCTTTATTTATATATTTTAATTAAAAATATTTATTTCATTATATACTTTTTTTTATTAAATAACATATAAAATCATTTTCCCCTATCTTTTGTTTCAATTTGTTTTGTTCCTTAAATGAGGCAAAAAGCAGAGATGTGGACCACCTTCGGATATCCTAGGAATCGAATCATATGCAGCGTCCTACGAGGCTCTGACACGCCTCTCTAGACTTTCACACTGCATGATACTATCATTTAACTTAACACATAATACGTTCTATTAATTAAATTAATGATAATAAGAAAATTTTAGAATACTCAGAATAAGCTGGGTGTGTTTTAATTTCTATAATTTATCATTTATATTAATTTCATAATCTATAATTTTTATGGAACAAGCACGGAAAAAATAAGACAAAAACCAAGGACAGACAAAGAACACAGCCATGCATGGATGTTATAACTTTGTGTATCTAAAACTTGAGCCCTTGTCCTTGCAATTTCTTTTTTCTTTTTGGATAGAATCAATGGTTACAAATTACAATGTGCCAATTTCAGTACATGTTTAATTTATATTACTATATGTTATGAAATCCCCTTGGTTAATTTTTTCTCCAAGTTTTGGGTCAACCTGCAAGAGGAATGATTCATCATTAATTTCCTAGACGTACCCTTCACATGGGGGTGATGCGTACATACACTTTAGCGCGTAGTGTGACTTTCTTATCTGTTATATATATAAACAACACAAGTCCACAACACAGGGAGTTAATTTGTTTGTGTTGGAGAGAGAAAGAGAGAGTAATTTAGAGGGAAAAAGAGAGTGAGAAAAATGGGTAGAGGAAAGGTTGAGCTGAAGAGGATTGAGAACAAAATCAATCGCCAAGTTACCTTCTCCAAAAGAAGGAATGGTTTGGTGAAGAAAGCCAAAGAGCTCTCAGTGCTGTGTGATGCAGAGGTTGCCCTTGTCATTTTCTCAGCTCGTGGCAAGCCCTTCACCTTTCCAGACGATGCTGAAAGGTCTCTCTCTCTTTCTCTCTCATTTGCAACATCTTAAGTTATTCTTGTTAATAAAGTGCAGCTCAATTGGTTGAGTATGATGTGTGATTTATTGTAAAACTTCTGATACTCTATGACCAAAAGTAAAGTTTTAAGCAAGTTTTCTTCTTTTCAAATGTTTTTATGCACTTGGATTTTTGGAATTTTCTGATGCCCTTTTGCTTTCTTTTCTCCAGTTGCTTTTAACAAAATATGGTCACTAGTTTCTTCTCCTTTTTATTTTTAATTACTTTCAAAACTCGAGTGCATTTGATGTATTTAACTGCGCAAACCCGAATTTTGACCCTATTTCCTCCCTTTATTTTGCGTGGCTATTTAATTTTATAAAAGCATTCATGGTTTTCTTTCACTAACACGTACATGCATCTGTGACTGACACACCCTCATGTTTTTCTCGTACTTGGTCCTTTTTTTCTGGGTTTGTTCTCTATGACGTACTCCCCCTTTTGTTGCGGGTTCCATTCATGGAGGAAAAATCGGAGATTAGAGAGAAGAGAAGCATCACGTTCGTAGTTTGTTTTCTGTCACACTCACATATCATAACCCTTCTCTCTCTCTCTCTCTCTGGACTGGGATAAAGGCTTCAGCTTTCAATTTTCATGCTTTACTAATACAACAATACAATCTATGACGTTTTTCTTTCTCAAAAATTAAATGACAGAACAAAAAATAAAGAAAACCTGCAATTATATGATATGAGAGGAACAATTTTTCTCACAAGCAGAGAAAAAAGAAAAAAAAGAAAGAGAGAACCAAAAAACAACACAGTTATATGATATGAGAGGTGCAATTATGTTCATGTTAATTATGATTTAATATCAGCTTTGCTTCAAATGGCAGCTCGTGGTACTTGATTTATTTTTCCTTATGACCTCATCATACTTTCTTGCTAAGAAAACAAAATATTAATTCTCATTCATAATTGTCATTCATGATCTTATGCCAAAAAAACTTATCATTCATGGATATCTGTCTAGGGGAGGAGGGGGAATTTTATTATTAATAAAGAGAAATTATGTCTTTCTTTCTTTTGGTTGAAAACAAATTAAGGCAGATATTGACAATAATTCAAAACAAAATCCTTTAAAAATGTTTTTTTCTTTTTTAAATTCATATAATTGATTTAAATTTTATGTAATTCTAGAGGAGAAAATAATAGCCCTTGTTCCGATGTACATTATTGTACATAATTTTAAGAAAGAAGTATATCATCATACATAATTTTGCCCTTTTTATTTAATTCAACCCTTTTTGTTTTATTTATCCATCTCAAGATAAACCAATTAATCCAGTCTTCATCATCCACTTAAACTGTCATTCGTAGTCAAAAACTACAAAAATATACACTTAATTATATATTCATCCAAAAATATGATGAATAGAAGTACTTGTTTTTTTAAAATAAATTCTTTTGGCAAGAAATTTGAGAAAAATAATTTGATAGGAACTATCGATTGGTTTTGCATATATATTTGATATCTAACACATATTGATCATAGACTGTGTCATATTGTTAATTACTATATAATTTTAGAATTATCCTAATAATTTTAAACAAATAAATTATAATTAACTACTACAATGATATTACGCTTTTCATTTCCAATGAGATTCTAAACTGTTTTATACTATTAGTGAATTAAATTGAAAACCTCTTCACCAACTTCATCTCTTTTTTTTATTATTATTGTTATAGATGCAAATACCTGAATATATATGATATATTAATATATTAGGTATATATGAATGAGTTTAGGAGGAACCAAAACCCTCTCCTTTATATCACCCGGCCCCAACTCTTAACAAAAGAGGTTCAAGTTGGTATATATATATATATATATATTATGAATTCTTACCTAGTTTCTTTAATTTTCAGTATTATGAAAACCTATGATCGATACCGGAAGTACTACTCTCATCAACATGGCAATATTGAACTTGAAAATCAGGTACGTGTGTAATTCCATCTCTGCTCAAATTAATTTTACACCTTAATTAAGGGCTCTTATAATAACTTATAGTCAACAGAAATTTTTAAAAATAAATACATTGAGATTTGTGTCTCCAAACTATTCAGATTAAATTCCATGAAAATCTTTGTCTAATAGTCACCCCATCGATTGTATAATAGTTTGAAGTTCATATATGTTTGTTTTCTTTCTGTACGTTGTCTTGGTCTTTTGACATTAATTGTTAATGTGAATTTGAAAGCTACCGAATTAATGGAGCTTTAATTTGTTGCGTAAATGTCTTTGAAATTATATATATATATATATATATATATATATATATATATATATATATATATATATATATATATATATATATATATATATATTCGTGCAATTAAAATCAATTACTGTCTCCCACCCTTCAATAATTACTACATTATTTTCACATGAAAATATTACATTCTTTTCTGAAAGATTGCATAAATGTTGTCCTGTTTTTTAGGTTGTAGTACATTTCTATATTTTATTTTTAATTTCAATCTATATATAAAACACTATATATAGTTAGCTAATCTTGTATAAAAATTATTCTGATGAATTTCTATTTTGACAATTAGGACTGGTACCAAGAAATGTTAAAGCTAAATGAAAAGTGTGAGTCTCTTCAAAGGACACAAAGGTTATAAATTATACATTTTCTAAATTATTGTTCTCATTCACAATTTCACACAGAAATTCACATGTTTTTTAATCACATAAAATATTCTAGGAGATAATCCGGTAATGGAGATTAGGATACTATATTCTTTTTGCAATTTGATTATATATATCAGGCTTCTGCACGGGGAAGATCTTGGACCACTAAGCATAAAAGAGTTACTAATTCTTGAGGAGCAACTTGAAAAAGCTTTATCACAAGCTAGGCAGAGGAAGGTACGTGTAAATGTATAAGCCCTCTGTGCACTTCTATAGCTGTAATATAAAAAGTACAATCTTATTCTTGTAATACAATTTTTTCATATTAATTTATTAATATTTTCAAAATTTTAAATTACCACATCTAATGGTTAATAATGTTAGATCACTGCCGGTCCAAACCACCCTTTGAAGTTGAAAATTACCTTTCATATTTTATATTAGTTTCTTTTTAAAAAAAAATCTAAAACATAATTATTAGATAATTTTAATTACATCAGAATTTTTTTTAATCTATAACAAACTGGCCTTATAGGTAAAAAAAAATAATTGGTTTCAATCTGTTTATGTGCCATAGCTAATGGATAAGAACATGGATATTGGATGATAATGCCTGAAAAATTGTTTCATTAATTTGCAGACACAACTCATGATTAAACAAATGGAAGAGCTTCGCCAAAAGGTAATAAGAAAGATTAAGCTAGTTTGTTTCCTAGTATAATTGTGTTGATTTTGTGGAGGAAAGTATAAAAAACAGAGGAGAGAAGAGAGACAATATATATGCAGATGGAATAAAATTATTCTATTCTAAATTAAATTATTCTAAACAGGGATACAATAAATAACAAAAGATAAACTAATTAGATAAAACATATTAGTACAACAGAATGTTAAAATTAACTTGCTCCTTACGAATCACTTATTGATTAAGTTAATTCATTAAAACTGATTTACTCCTAAAATATATAAGAAACCAACTTATTTACTAAATTCTATTTTAAAAACTAAAAAATAAAATATTATGCAGTTACAGAATGTATATGCTAGGTTCTTTCTATAATCGTTATTTGAAATAAATTTTAGAAATATATATTGTCTATGCTAGGTTCTTTTTGTTCTTCATTTTGAAGATTTATTAACTAAATGTTGGTGTTCTCATTCATATCTTGCAGGAACGCCATCTTGAAGACCTGAATAAAGAACTTAGACTCAAGGTTTTGCACTATGACATAATTGACAACCAACAATTCTAGCATAACATGCATGAATCATATTAGTGCAAATGGATGTCTCTCTATTTCTACTTTTTGTTTTTCAACTAATAACTAAATACATTTCATTTTCTATTCATTGATTATTTCATGCATTTTGAAGCCTCCTTTTCAGCTTGAGCCTTATGGATTTAATCTCAAAGCAAGCCTGTGGGGCTCTACTTCCTCTGCTGATGGCGATGGGAGCTTTCCCTTGCAGCCTTCCTTAACCTACCCTGAACCTTTCTTGCAAATAGGGTATTCAATTGGAGCCAAATTTCCTTTTATTCCTATTTTTGTTATACCTCAAATTAATTATGAGAATAAGGACTATGGATTGATAATATAAAATAATTTTATATAGTCATCTAATCACAATTTATCATATATGATAAATTTGTTAATTTTTATAATAATTATTTTAAAAGTTATATAAAATTTGTGATTGGATGATAGTGTAAAACTATTAAACTCTAATTATATATATGCATTCAGAATTATGTGACCCTTTGTGTTTTGAAGTAGTTTCAAATTTCAATCTAAGCTAGCTTCAGTGTTTCTGATTCAACCAACCATGTTTGCATATGACATTTGAAAGAAAATTATTTTTTTTCAAAATAATAATGTTTTTGAAACAAGCGGAATCTAACACATACTTATGCAACTCTAAGAAAAAAATATTTCATTATCGGAGCTAGAGGGGTCGTGCTATGTAGAGATAGCTGGCATGCATATTCGAATATATAAATATGTGAAGTAATTAATTTATGTGATTATAGAAAGATTGAAATTAAAATGAAAAATTATTCATCCTGAAAATAAGCATTTGGAAAGTTTAAAACTTTGGTTCAAATTGTCAATATTGCAAGTATCAAATTGGTATCAATAATCTCCAAAATTGAAGCAATATCTAACCAAAATGGTCCGAATAATTCACATAAACTCGTTGCTTTTCTTGCAGGTATTCTGTTCAAGGTGAGCCATCCATTGTCCCAAAGAGCATGGCCAGTGAGACTAATTTTCAGGGATGGTTCCTTTGATTTAACATTAGATTATATGGTATACTTTATTGTCTATTCATATATTTTTGGACTTGGGTTCTTATTGTTATCAAGACAAAAATGTATCTCTGCCAGACCTGTGTGGGAAGTTGCAGATTTCTATTCTGTAATGGAATACAGATATATAGGCTATGATTTTAGTATTTCAATCAGAGATATTGTTGCTATGTACATCTATGGTTTTCTTTTAAGACCATCTTTTATTTCAATCTTTCCTTTTAGCTATCTCCTTAGTCCTTCTCTGGCTCTATCGGTTAAGTAGCCAATGAAGTGTAAACAGAGGATGGTGAAAAGCCGAAATATGCAAGGAATAACCATTTACTGTCTATCTCATTCTTTCTATGTAAAAATACAGCTAACTAAAATCATAAATAATTAAATATGCAAGTGAGTGATAGACCATCCTTAAGTAATGCTAAAATATTAAGCATAATAGTAGCTTCAAGAGGATATAGGATCGGATTCTAAAGGTTGTGGGTTATGCCCCCCTTCTTCATTAACATTTTTAAAAGTTATAGTCCTGAAATTTAATAATATAATTATGTAAAAAAAAATCATTTCCTTTTTAAAAAAACAAATTCCTTTCACTTTTTATCTTCGTCCTTATATTTTTCCTAAATTTGTTTCTATAGTCTATAGCAATTTCTTCATAAAGAAAAAGAGGAAATCATGGGTGATATAGCTGGTCAAAGCACTAATGCTACATAAGCCAAGTAGTTCCAGAAGCATTGTTAAAGTGCAGCAAAAACATCAAAAAGTCTCCTTAAAAACCAATTTATAAGAGGGTGGCCTACCCAGTTATTTAAACATTTATCATGTTCGTTAACCATCCCGATGTGAGACTCTCAACAAGCATCATTGGATACCTGAATCAAGAAATGAAGTGATGAATGCTTGGTTAACCGTTAGCTATTCTATTATAGTAGTTACACTTAGCTTGTTACAATATTGATATAAAAAAAAAAACACTTGGCTTATTACAATTAACCTCAACTATATAATCACTCTCTGCACTCATGATCAATCAATGACATATAGCAGAAATTGGCCTTTCTCTTCTAGGCTTCTAGCTAGTATTATGCTTCCATGCCTCATGTTTTGCGGAGAAGCCTTCCAGACAGAAAAACAAACTTCATAATCTCTTTCTTAATAATTCTTGTTCCTTAAAAAGTTCTCTTGTTGCCATTTGTTATAAACTAAACTCAGTGTGCAAGTTGTTCTCAGTCTAGCTCTGTCACAAACTTGACTCATCAAGTAAATACATGTCAACAATGATTTCTTGAAGGGATTTAAAAAAGGATGTCGTCGATCCAGCTTCATACAAGGTGACAATTCTCTAGTATGGAAGCTTAACAAGGCTTTATATGGCCTCATGGATTCTCTTTTGCCAAGTGTGATGTTTCACTGTTCACCAAGTTTCACTGCCCCAACCATTGTCCTTATCCTTGTCACTATGTTAACGTTATCATAATAATAACCAGCAACTCTCAACAAGCAATTGCTGATCTCATCACTATGCTGCATTCCACTTTTACCCCTAAAGACCAAGCTACGTGGTCTCAACTACATCCTCAGCAAGGCTGTTACAGAAGTATAGTTAGTCACAATCAACTCAGTTGTATAATCTTTCTGTCCTCACAAATCAATCAATGATGTCAAATCATAGTTTATTCGCCTTTGTTATCACCTAAATTATCTATCTATTTTTTTGTCTCTGCACTGCTAAAAGATGCCTTTAAATAGAATGTGCAGAGTTGCTATTAGAGTGCAAATATGACTAAAATGTCCCACATGGAATAATAAAAAGGAGTGTTGAGTGTAAAAAAACTAGACATGACTCAAAGTCACACATTGGATAAACAAACGCTAGAAAAACATAAGAGGAGCAATATAATTAAAGTATAAAGCTCATTAAAGTATAAAAGACGTAAAAACCCCACATAAAAAGTATAAAAATTCTCTACACTATTATTTCCATCTCAAAAAATAAACGCAGCCCATTATATATGATCTGTTTCTCATGATCAGAAATTAAATTTTAACTTTGTTTAATAAAATTTCTATTTTTATTTCCTACAGGATAGGGATCAGATTGGTTAAAAAGAGAGTGTCCTAGTGTCGTAACCAGGCTGGGGTGGACAC
Source organism: Glycine soja (assembly GCF_004193775.1). Classification (NCBI taxonomy): domain Eukaryota; kingdom Viridiplantae; phylum Streptophyta; class Magnoliopsida; order Fabales; family Fabaceae; genus Glycine; species Glycine soja. Next base: position 53,245,312 of record NC_041019.1, on the reverse strand, counting down.
CCCACTCGCATATTTTGTGCGAGATTTCACCACTCCTCATATCCCATTAACTGCCTGAAGGATCATGTTTTTCAGCGTCTAAACTTTTTATTCTTATAGGGAGCTAATATCGTCTTCCTTTACAATATCGCTCGATGTGGGACTGAAACGTAAATCTCCTCGTTCAAAACACCACTTACCCCAAGATGCGCTTTCCGCAATCAAAGTTAATCATGATTGGAAAGGGATGTCTCTACTCAATTAGATTCTTTCTGTTACTGCTAATTGGAGTTTTGAATTTGAATTTGAAATTCACAGTTTTCCCTCATGTTAAGTTCTGAGGTTGTTTTACATTGGTTGAGGTTTTGCATATGAATTATTATTTATGTTGTGAAAGTAGTGGCAGTGGAGAGCTGTTAACACAGATTGTTATGTTTGGTATGTGCATCAAGATTCATATTTTGGCATTCTTTATTTGTAGGCTCAATTTGGGATATCTCTGTTTATGATCTTCCTAACTTATGTCAAGAAAATATTGCTGGAGTCTTCTGTGTCTCTAATTGGCTCATTGAAATTATATCTTCTATATTGTAAAGCAGTTTTTTCTTTTAATCATTGTTGCTGTACTGGTTGAAAGAATTAGGGAAATCAGTGTGATCTCACGTGAAACCTTTATCATTTATATTGTTTGAGTCCAGATTATGTATTTGCATGTATTGAGTATCTATGTACAAAGTTAGTGTCGTTCATTACTTAGATTTCAATGGTATATCATTAATGAACATTGTGAATTTGTGAAATTGCAAATTCAATGGTAAGAGGATTCTGAAAGACTTAGTGAAGCTGGTCTTGCACTACAACAGTTACTAACATGATTATTCCTCCATATACAAGGCACTCGAGCCAGAGAAAGCCTTTTGTTTCTTTTTTTTGGCTGAAACAAAGCCTCAAAACACACTAATTTGCCAATGATGAACCACAATCATGTGTAAAATTATGAAACATCATCCATCATGTCCATGGTGAATTGGTGATAGAAGCTTTCCAAAGGTTTTCCACAAACCCAACATGACAGGCTGTTACTTCCCTGTGACCTTCGATCGGTCCCGCAGTCGCAGGGGTAGCCTCAGGTTTGTTAGAAGTTCTTCTTCCGGTGTTGCATTTCCCACTTTTTTTTATTTCTTGAATTTCATTCTTACCATCTTTTTATTTGTTTGTTTTGGATGATTGGTATGTTAACTATGAACACTTTGGATATGTTAATTTTTTTTGGTCTTAAAACAATAAGGTTGGTTACTTCCCTTGCTCCTTTGACACTCTTTTTGATTAAGTGGTTTATGTACCAAAGTAATGGGGTTTGTTTATTGCAAGGTTTCAGTTTTGAATTTGGTTTAGTTCTTCATTCGTACCATTAAAATTCACTGATATATTATAAGAAAATATTTTCATTATAAAAAAAAAGATAATTTTTTGCTTGGGTAGAAATCTCAATATAAAGATGTTTTGACTGGACACGTAATTGCCTTTGTATATCATTCTCGTGCAATAATGTCCTGGTCTTCAAATAGTCTACGACTTATCATGTGTGTCAATGCTGTGCCATCTTTACATAGTTTATGCTTTTCTTTGTTGACTTTAGTTCTTCATCTTTATATAATCAATAATAAATAACTTAATAATCACATAATGTCATCACAATTTTTACTTAGAAAATAGAGTGATTTCAACAATATTCTCTTAACGGGAGTTTTTTTAGAAGTTATTTGATTGTTTTTAAAATAATTAAAATTTGTTTGATTAGTTGTAAAGAGTAAATTACATTTTTTTTTTCATTTGGAGATATGAATATTACATTATCTTTTCCTCTTGTCAAAATTTACACTGACAGATTAGGGTATATAATCACCTGCGAAGGACTAACAACATTTGTGTGTCTATGTGAGATGAGGAATGAACTATGATCGTTCCTAGTATATATAAAATGAGAATAAGTGATTATTTTTTATTATAGCAATATTCATTAGGTAATTGTTTCCTGCATTTTTATTTTTTTTTGCTTGATGTAACTCTAAAAAGACCCAAACAGGCAACAAGTTTTCCACCCAATCACCATTCACCACCCTTACACACAAATACCACCACCCAACACTACCATCGACAACTTTGGTTCAGGGAAAAAGGCGTGCATGAAATCGAGGACACAAGAGAGGTGTAAAATGTGACAACATTCTGAAAATCATTTCTAGAATTATGTTAGCATAATTTGGAAAGACATTTTTGGAAGGTTAATTTTTTTTTTCGCATAATTTCTAAAAAGCATTTTCAGGAATTATGTTAGCATATTTTAAGAATTATGCTAACATAATTCCAAAAATACATTTATAGAAAGTTTAAAAATTTCATGTACATAATTCAGAAAATGCTTTTTCAAAAGGTTAAAAAAAATTAACAAAAATTGTCACGTTTAACACATCTCTAATGTCCTAAACTCCATGATCACCTTCTTCCCTACACCAGAGTCGTCAACAGGGGTGTTGGGTGGAGGTGCGGCGTCGTGGTGTTGGGTAGTTGGGTGAAGGAGTATTTTGCTCTATTTGGCTCTTTTGGAGGTGCAGGAAGCAAAAAAACGAGATATGCAGGAAACAAATGTCTATCCATTAATCTACCCACTATGGAAAAGCCGTTATAAGAGCTAGGTTGTTGATTCCTTACACTTCTCAGGTTGCTTCTTGCACTCTTTCTGAGTGTTTTTTTTTTTAACCTTTTGGATTAGTCATTTCGAAAGCCGAAAAGGGAATGCATTTTGGAGGTTTATTTTACATTTCAGATTGGTCATTCCAGTAGACAAAAAGGGAGTGCAGGAAGCAACTTCGAAGTGCAGGAAGCAATAGCCTAAGAGCTATAAACCCAACAAGTGTTTATAATAGCCCAATTACTTGTAAGAAAAAATAGAAAGCCCAATTGAAAGGTTACCCCACAAACAGAAAAGGTTAGTAGGGACTAGGGACTCCACGAAATTGATATTCAATAAGTTTTAGCAACTGGTGACTATAAAGTCCAAGTACGATTAAAAAAAAATTCAACTCTCCCATTTGGAAGGAAAAACTTTAGAAATTGCACAAAAAATACAGGGCCAGGAACATGGAAGCCACAAACAAAAATGCATGAAAAAGTACATTTTGAGTGAGTCGGTGTGTGCAGGGACAGAGGCTCATCTTTCTTGATTAAATATGTTGGATTGTTCAACCCATTTTAAATTAGAATCTATGTCTCACTCTCGTTAGATCCATTTTGAGTCATTGTTCGGTCATGGCCCCTCAAAACATTTTTACAATTTTTCAACAAAAAAAAATATTGAGCAAAATGCAAAGAGTGGTAAATTGGTGTTTCACAATTTTTCAACAACAGACCAGTGAAAACAATAGATGTTTCACCATATTTAACATTAAAAAAATTCTGAATTTTAGACATACTAGATGTCAAACTAAGGAAAATTATGTCTTTAAGAAACTAGTTAGATGCTATATTGGTTGAAGTTAAACAACATTAACTGCCAATGTTTTTCAAATTCTGTCCAATTTCATAACAAGCAATGAGTGGTACTTGTTATTTGTAGGTTCATCTAAACATCGGAGAAGAGAAAGTCATAAAGGGCCTCCGGTTGTGTGCTTTGGGGAGATGATGATCAATCTGGTCCCCACAGTAGCAAGAGTGTCCCTTGCAGATGCAGCCGCCTATAAGAAATTCCCTTCTGGAGCCACTGCCAATGTTGCTGTTGGAATTTCTAGACTTGGAGGCTCAGCAGCTTTCATTGGCAAGGTGAAATTCTCGAGAATATTACATTAGCAATGTGCTCAATATACATTTTGGCACAGTTTTTTTTCCCATTATTATTGTTGTTATTGTTATTTTTATCGTTTGCAAGAATTCTTTATGCAAAATCATATTGTTGGTACTTACTGGTGACTTTGCATCGAATGTCAGAATTAGGCCTTGTTTAGACAAACTTCTCTATAAGTATTTTCAAAAACTTTTTGCACAATTTAAGATCAACTATGTACTTAACTTTTATGGATGCTATTTTCATTTAACTTTTTTAAAATCTGGTGCATAGGTTAATTTGAGCTTATAGAGAAGATCAAAACATTTACCACCTTATTTTATTCTCCTATAAGTTCTTATAGAGAAATTTATCCATATAGAGCATAATAATATTCAACACAATTTGAACCTGTCTGTACACAGCGATGTGTTTTCTTGATAATGCCTAGCTTCTCAACTTAAACATTTTGTCGTTTCATAGTTTTTGATCCCCTGATAATTCAAGAGAAAAGAAATTTGGAATACATTACAATATTCTATCTAATTTTTATGTTTCATGTCTGTCATATAAAATTGTGGTGCTAATTCTTTGGATTCTGTATGTTATGAACTCATTTTTATTTTAAGTTTAACAAAGTTCCATGTTCTAGTAAAATCTTTATATGCGAATCTTTCTTTCTTTTTAATCTACATGTGTCCATTAGTCTGACCAGTGTCTCTAATATTTACAAGGAAGGTGGGAAATGATGAATTTGGACATCTGTTATCTGATATTCTGAAACAAAATGGTGTTGACAATTCTGGCCTGCTCTTTGATGATCATGCCAGGACAGCGTTGGGATTTTATGCTCTTAAGAGTAATGGAGAATCTGAATTCATGTTTTACCGAAATCCAAGTTCTGATGTGCTCCTTCGTCCTGATGAAATTGATATGAACCTTGTATAGAAGGTAATATAAATAGTATATGGAACCAAAGGAAATCCACCCTGTATCATTTCATCCTTCATAAATTATGGCTGAAATTATACTTTATAAGTTTTCAATTAAAAAATTGGTTTTACAAGTAAAAAAAACTTTTCAATAAAGAATGGTACAATTTTATTTTCCACAAGTTGCTCCAAAACCATATCTCTTAAATTGACATAATTGTTCATTTCAGTTATTTTGTTTCATCAAGTATCTTATGTTGTGCAGGCCACGATATTTCATTATGGTTCAGTAAGTTTGATTAAGGAGCCTTGTAGGTCAGCTCACCTTGCAGCAATGAATGCTGCCAAAGTGTCTGGCTGCATCCTTTCTTATGCCGCAAATTTGGCATTGCCACTATGGCCATCAAAGGAGGCTGCTAGACAGGGCATTATGAGTATCTGGAACTACGCTGACATCATTAAGGTACATGTTTTGTGTGTGTGCACGCAAGTACGTGTGTGGATTCTCTAAAGATACATATGAGTACTTCAAAATGGTCTTTCAATGCCATTTTTAACATAAAATTGGCCTCCTAAAGGGACCAGTTGATGTCAAAAACTGAAATTGAAGAACCAATTCGGTCTCTATACTTGACATTGAAGGGCTATTTTGATGCATTGATCTTTGGAGATTGGACCAAACTGATTACATGTGTTGTTTTGTGCATGAAAATTTGTTTTGAAGTACAGGTAAGTGTGGATGAAATTCGACTCTTGACTGAAGGCGATGATCCTTATGATGACGTAGTGATCATGAAGAAGCTGCACCATTACAATCTCAAGCTTCTGCTTGTCACCGAAGGAGCACGAGGCTGTAGAGACTACACCAAGGTTCTGATCCATAACAAAATCTTGCATGATCTCTATTCTGCTTATGTTCACAAGCATAATGCTATAATAAATGCTACTGATAGGAACTTGGTATTAAGGGGTGTCTAAATTTCACATCGAGTAGTATGGGATGCTCATATAGTATTTAAATGTTTGTTTCTCCCCCCTTGACCTCTAGCTTTTAAGGGAGGATTCTCCAAGTGCTTGGCTGCTTATCAATTGGTAGCAGAGCTGGTTTCCTATGTCGTGGCCGTTGTATACCATCAATTGGAGTATTTAAGTGCTTGGTTCTCCTCCAGATAGTTAGTTTTTTTTAAGGGAGGATTCCCCTAGTGCTTGGATCTTATCAGTCACATGGGCCAAGTCCTAAACACTATTTTAGTGCAAACATTTTGTCCTAAATGCATAAAATGGAGTTCAACTGTTTCCCCCCATCTATTTGTTGATCCAAAATTTGTTTGTTACGTTTAATCATGTAGATGTTCCTTATTGGTTGCTGGTTTTGAGGTGGAAGTAATTGATACAACTGGAGCAGCTGATTCCTTTGTAGGAGGACTTTATATTCATTTATCCAAGAGGGTTGCTTGAAATTCATGAATAAGAGGTCTGCATGAAAACCTGAAGATATTTTGTTTCACATTAGGAATATTGATCCATTTAACAAGTTTATAGTTTGGAGAATTTCATGTAAAGATGTTTCATTGTATGTAAACTTTAAACTTTTTTGTTTTTTTTAATTCCAATTATCATCCATGATCCATGTGATAACCAAGAAATTGAAGCAAAGTGTTCATTCCTCTGCCATTTTTAGGATGAGAAAAGATTGAGGGAGGCTCTAGATTTTGCAAATGCTTGTGCTGCTTTCACAGTGACAGGGAGAGGAGCCATACCTTCTCTCCCCACAAAGGATGCTGTTCTCAGAATTCTGTTCTCTTACTAAAGTTCATAGAGGAGTAACACAATTGCCAATGTGGCACCTAAATTGCTGAACTGAAAGGTGTTGAATACAATTAATGTTAGTTGAGGCCTGTGGCATATCCTGACATTGAAATGGGATAACTTTTATCTGCCATAAATATTCTAACAATTTGGTGAATACTAACAATTATGAACTCATGTCTTGCTTATTACTTTTCTATTGTCAAATTTTAGATTCATGTGTTTTTAAACAATTTATCTGGGTATTATACAAATTTTAAAATATTTGACTCTGAATTGGAGGAAAATTTATAAACTATTTTATATTTTCTCTCTCATAAAATCAAAATCATATTAGTATCTTTCTTTTTCAGAGAATCCTGTTCTCTCCAACTATTTCCATTTCATTTAGAGAAAAACATTTACATTGGACCTTATAAGATAAAATGTCAACTTTAGGGAAAGAAAGCAATAAGATTTAGTGATGTCAAATTTGATTATATGGCACAATGTAAATGTAGTTATTCGAACATATTTTGTACGTATCAAATTTTGCAAGCTAATTTCCCTACAAACACACGCTATCATACATGAAAAGGCTTCAGATTAATCTACAAATAAACTTCATAATATTCAACTTTCTATATGTGATATCTATGAGATTGTCCTTCATTGTATGCATTGTCACTCTTTACTAAATTTTATAAACGTTCAATAATTATTACTTTTATCAACAAAGAAGGGTATTTTAGATACAGTCCAAAAATCTTGGTTAATTTCACTAGTTCTAGCAAGCCAAAATTTTTACCACGTCCTAACTAATAAAGCTCAGAAATGAGGAAAGACAAACACATACCCTAATCATAAAATTGGAAAGTTCTTTATATAATATAAGCGATAATATTATTCATCTCAAAGTATTAGGAAACGTGTGATATTTATACATTGCAGTTGGGCTTCTTATTTCATACTAGGCAAGGATTAAATTATCTTCAACTAGATAGACCTGGGTAGTCCAATGAACAATTCAGTCTCCACTTCTGAACTTGGACTGCTTTCTGCATAGGGTTGAATTTCTTTCGGATCCTTTGTTGCTGGCTGTGGCTGGATACCATACTGCATGAGAATTTCAGTTATATATTATTAGGCTTTCAGTCTAGTTGAAAGGTTTCTAAAATCTTAAAAAAAGCATGTTAAGAAAACACTCTAACATACTCTTTTTGACACAATTTTTTTCTTCCAATTAGGTGAAATTCATTTAAGTTCTAAACAAATGATGTAATATGATGTAATTTACACCTCCTATTTAATGAGTTTCATTTATTATTTAATGAAACCTACATGAATTTCACTTAATAGTGGAATGTGAGTTGAAAAGAAAATGGTAGAGTGTATTGTTTGTATTCCTCCAAATCTAAAACATGTGCTCAACAAACATATCCAAAGCAAATTATAGACAGCAGTAACAGTAGAGTAATTTCACCTGCTCACACAGCCTAGCATTTTCAGCATATAGGGCTCTTTCCTGTATTGTAATCAAAACACACTAGTTAGCATCTCTTTAATGTAGTCCAAGCTGATATGATTTTTTTTCCAACTGTTAGAAATTAAGGGAAATAAAACAACTTTCATTCTGTTTACAAAAAAATATTCATGAACTCAGAATGATACAGAATTAAATTCAAACACAAAATATCAAGTAGTAATTCTGATAACACCAGTTTCAGATGGTAATTAGTCACAACTACATGGAGTCTGCGTCTAAATTTTTCAGAAAAATAGTTGAAATTAAATCAACTTTAATGACATGCAGATCCCTCCTATGCAGTTGTCCCCAGTTGGAATTGGACTTATGTTTTAAAATGGTTCCAAATTTGTTTTTCTCTAACTTTTTGTAGTTTCAATTTTTGGTTGATATAAGGTCCAAAAGACCTAACGTGGAAGGTTGAAAAATCAATGATTGAGATTGTGGTTAAATGCATACACATGTATAACTCCTTTGCTCACTCTCTAAAGTGAATCTCCGAATCTAGAAGTGCTAAATTTAAAGTAAGCTAAATGTGCCACAATGAGGCTAATTGGATCACATAACCTGGAATTAAATACTCTTTATAGAAGAAGTCAAGTTCCAACATGTTTACATTGGCATTCCAGTTTCTTATCACACTGACAATTAACAAAATCAAATGCAAGATGACATTCACAAATTCAACTCCAACCACCTCAACTATATGAATAACTTACCTTCTCTTTTAGTTGATCAATTTGTTCCTTGTAAACTTGATTCTGAATAATGGAAAGTTGGGATTCAGGTATTTATCAAATTGAAATATTAAAATAAAAATAAATTATGAGCTTGTTAATCTAACCTTTCTTGCACGAACATTGCTTACACTCCTTTCCAATTGTTGTTCTATCTGTTGCAGTTCTTCTAAGGAGCATGACCCCAAACCTTCTCCCAAGAGCTTCCTGAGGGATGAATAGTACACAGAATATATTTTTTATTTTTATTCTTTGTGAGATAAATCTAATAGTGAATATAAACAAGTTACGAAGATGGATTGAAAAGCAAGATCTTGAACCGTTTTGAAGCCTCAAGAAGCTCAATCTTCTTCATCAAGTTTGCTGTTTCTTGCTTCAAATGCTGCCACATATTACACAAGTTCATTCAGTCCTCAGTATTCCAAAGTTGAATGATTGTCTATGATAAAGAAAACAGTAAATAAAAATAGAAATAAAAGAAATGCCAATTAACCAATACGCTTTATTCTCATGTTCATGTTCATATCCGACATGCATATACAGTGGGAATGTTCAAGACATGAGTGGAGGGTTTCTAGAATTTATGGTTTTTCAGGATAGTTATGTTAAGAATTTCACGTTCTCTGGTCTAAATGTGGCTGTCATGTTTAATTATATTAGCTATTTAATTCAATGGGCTTCATTTTATGTGGTGTACTTTGGTGAACCTATACCTTTCTAAAATTGGTGTGAATGTAATGAGTTGATGGCAATATTGACCTATTAGGGAATTATAGAAATTAACCCTAATTAATCATATAGAAGAAAGCAATTGGTCGTGGTCCATGATATACCCAATAACAACATTTTTTCTTCTTCCCATCAGGAAGAGAGATGGCAGTCTTATTAAGGAACTAAGGCAATTTGGTTGAGAGAGACCACATACCATTCCTTTTTGTATGTGATTGATTGTTATAGAGATTCCACAATAGCTGGCGATCAATTGTAATTGATCCAGCTATTTATATAAATTTTATAAATATTTTGATAATATGGCAAGAGGTACATCCTAGGTTTTCACAGTTTTGTTATTGGATGTTAGCATCTAAAATCTTGACTAAAGTTTAAGAGTAAAGTTTTTCCAACTATAAGAGTTGGTCATCATATTTAATTAGCATTGTTAAGAATATGAGGGAATAAAATATTGAGAAGATTTCTAGCAATGGATCACAAGACAATCGTACAAGAGAATTTGACACCAAATACAACTCAAAATATTAAGATATTAGATTTGTGAATCATTGTCACTTAGATTTGATCAATATGCTCATTTCTATCCAATGTTGGATTTTTTACTGTCAAACTTGCACCCCAATAATCTAAGTGTGAATATCTTTCCACATGATATAAAATCACCCTCAATCGAAATCCTTTCCGTCCACGAGTATCTAATGATGATTCTAGAGCTTAACTATTGTTGACAATAACCTCCACATTGCCATGAAAACTTTCGATAAAGGAATCCACATATATAGATCCATCACCAGTTTTTCCATGTCTCATTACTCATCTGAGTTGTAACATCCAATTTTTTCATAAATAAATTAAAAAGTTTTTTTAGTAAAAAAATAGAGATTTAGAAAATGATGAGATTTTTATAATTAAATAAATAAGAAAAAATGATGTTATTAATTAAAATAATGATTTGTAGGAAAAAAAAGAAGATATTTGGTTTATTCATTTCATAGGAAATAAAATAGAGTATTTGTTTATAAAATAAAATAAAAATAAAGTAAATAATAGATTGTAAGTACCCTAGCTATAAATAGAAACATCTTAAGTTAGTTTTCAAATGACCATATTCTCTCTACGCCTCCTTTCCTCTCAATTTCGTTTTCTCTTCTCCTCCAGCCAAAATCCTCTCTTTTTCCCGCATACCACCAAATCTGTCTCATAAAAACAACAATCTCGGACTCATTCAGTGTTGGATCATCATGAAATTTGAGTATCGGGTTCATAACTCATTTCCAAACATTCTCACCATTGGAAATTACGAAAAGATGTCGGAGCTGAGAAAAATACCCTTTGTATCGCAGCTTTTTCTTTTCCTATAGAAATCCAAAATTGTCTAAGTAAAAATACGATCTTTGACTCGTTAACCGTTGGATTGTTGTGAAATTTGGATATGTGGTTCGCAATGCATTTCCGAACATATTCACCGTTGGGATTTGGAAGATAATATCTGTGGAGGGAGAAATACTCATCGCACATACACAGTTGAATGGACACTTCAATCCCTTCTCCTTCTCTCTAACGTTTGGGAATCTTATCAGAGCAATCAGAGGAAAAACTTGAGGAATCTCAGGAAACTGTTAGGGATGTCACTATCACTGTCAGAATACACACATGAGCTCGCTTAGAGGTAAGGGATGAGTTTATCGCAATTGGAGTTAGAATGAAAATGTGTAAGAATTCTTAGGAAATCAAATTGGGATTTATTTTAGGATGTTTATTGTATTATAATTCTTTTTGTATGATTATGTGAACTGTTTGAGGAATTTTACTCCTAGTGTTTTGAAAAATATTTTTGTATGATTTGTTTGTGTTTTGGATAAGATTTAGCATGATAAATAATTATATTGGAATCGTAAAACTTTGATTGAAATTGTGTATAAGTGATAAATTAAATATGTGATGAGTTGTGGGATAACATGTTGCTTTGCAATTATAATATTGTTATTGAAATTGAGTATAAGTGCAAAGTTGAACATGTGTTGATTTGTGAGATACACGTAAACATGTGATGGTGGATTGTGACTTTATGAGATATGAAATTGTGAACATGAGATTCAGCTGTGAATAAGTAAGTGGTTAACACTTGATGTGAAAATATTTGTGTTGTGAATTGTGAATTATACAATAATCCGACTAGTGTTTATCTTGAGAAAAGTGTTTATGCACAGTGTTAAAGGAAAAATGTAGGTTTCCTAGTTAGGAACTAGTGTTAAATTATAGCTCAATGTGTTAAACATATTTGAAACATGAGTGTGAGATCGTGGATATTATATAATTCATGAGCAGTGTTTGCTTATAATATTGTTGTTAAAATTGAGTATAAGTACTGATGTGCCATTATTTTCTCCTATTTCTTAACCCTTTTTGCACCATTTTAATTACTGATTAGTCTTAATTGTCAAATTAATTATGCAGTTTTATCATTTGAACCTATTCGACTAATTTTGTGTTTTTAATTTAATTTCAAGAGAATAATAAGCAATTGGGCTTTAATCTTATGGATTTAATACTGCACTTAGGATGGAACGAGCCATTCCTATTCTGAAATACATAGATGTTCTTAAAATTGAGAAGTGGGATCCCTCAAACCAAATGTACTTGATGATAATGAAAACAGCCATTCCGAAATCAATTCCAGGTTCTATTACTAAGAGTAAAAGTGACAAGAAGTGGAGCAATATTTTGCTAAGAATGAAAGGACAAAGACAAGCAACCTTCTAGCAAAACTTGTCTCATTAAAGTATAAGGACAAAGGAAACATAAAGAGTACATTATGAACTTGTCTAATGCCGCATTAAAAATCAAGGCACTAAAGTTAGAGTTGTTTGAAGGCATGCTTGTGAACTTAATTTTGATCTCGACCAACAAATTTTCAATAATTGAAAAAGTTATAACACTTGAAAGGATAAATGATTCTAGAACGAGCTTATATCTCACTATGCAAGAGCAGGAAAGATAGTAATGGGATAAGAAAAAAAGTGCTCATTTGGCCTTAACCTCTCAAAATAAGGATAAGAACAAAGCTATAGATATCGAAGGTTCTTCTCAGAAGAAGAAACAAAAGAAGGAAGATGAAAATTTTACCTACAAATTCAAAAGTTAATTAGGAAACATAAAGAGAACGAAAGGTGCACTTTCAACTTTTGTTTGTTTTGAATTATTTTGTTTTTTTAACCTTAAATTGTTGGAAATAGTATTGGAGATCATGAACAATTACTTCCTAAGTCATGTTTTGATATTGTCCTTAAAGACTTATACACAGTATCTCATTCAAGTTCTCCAGGATACAATAGGAACCTCTCAGATATGTTGAGGCTACAGAACTAGTAAGGGTGAAAACTCAAACCCAAAGAAGAGAGACGAGATTTTTCTCGGTGTGTCAAATGTAACATCCTGATTATCGACTCCTTGATGACTCACACATTATAACACTTCATACTTTGACACTTCACACCTAGAATCAATGACTATCGAAACTTTTTGACGTGTTTTTTTTTCACTCACACACTTTTCAAAAAACTTGATAAGATCAACAATGCTAACACTTTGTGATAGTTTGAAATTAAGGCTAATAAAATCTTAATTATAATAATTGATACAGTAATTAAAAACTTTTAATGACCCAATGCTAAAATAAATTCAAAGCCAAAAATTCCATAGTTTTCGTAATCAGGCCAAATCAAAATCCGTCACCTTTAAAACAAGATTTTCTGGATAAGCTTTTTCATTCAAAATAATTCTCAAAAGCATTTAATAAATAAAATGTAAAAAATTAAACGGCCCATTATCTCACATGTAGGGAGACAAATGGACGGATTTGCACTAAAATAAGAAGCGATTATTCTAACAGTTTGAAGCTCAAAAAGGTAAATTGAAAAGTGGTTGGAGAATGCAGGTCATGCCTAATTATCAAGGAGTTAATTATCAGCCATTATCAGAAAGATGGACCCACCACAACTTACTGAACTTGCCAACTACCAATCACCTGGATTAGCATAGAATTTACTAAATAAGGTTTTCTACTGAATTTCACAACAAGACACTCGATCAAAATCATATATATTTTATCTTGCATTATTTTTATCCCTTTCTTTAATATTTTTCTTTACAGCTTTCAATCTTTATTTTTCACGTAAATCATATCTTCTTCCACTTTTTTATTTGCCTACATCAAATGCTTATTAAGGTAGCTTGGGAACTCATTTATTGAGAAGAAGATCCCCCTTAATTTTCAGTACTAAGTGGGTGTTTAGATCCACGTCCTCCAACAAATTCGCACGGACGCCAAAAAAGTGAAGTAACTTTCTCAAACTTTCTGTGTATATTCATGGTAGACATAAAGAGAGAAACTCTTGATCGGTGTTTTTGAATTTTTTTCCAAACAGATTATAAGTCGCTTGATCATTATTTTAGAATTGTATTGGAGCAAGGTTAGTCTATCCATTTGGTTAAAATTATTTCATACGACAATAGAAGCACATGCATTTTTTATTCTCCCCAAAAAAGTTTGGTAAACAAAAAATCATTATGAGGAAGGGAGAAGTCTATATTAACCTGTGTGAGACCATTTTACAAAGCCTTAGTGAGAATATCTAGAGGTATCTTGTAATATAATGTTTATATTTAGATATTCTAGCAGCATCTAAATACTAGATAATGAATAGAAATGCCAGACTATAACTGCAAAACAACAAAAGGGGAAAGGGGTAAATAACCTGCATATTTTGTTCATCAGATCTGTTCACTGTTTGAGCACTCCTGTTATGCCTGCGGTAGCGTTCAATTGTGTCCTGCATGCTGTTTCATGAAACTCAATATTAATATAAACTGATCCATGGTCAAGAAAAATATGTAACCAGAAGTTGCTTAAACAACAGAAAAAATACAGAGAACATATATAATCAATGTCTTCCAAAGTATCTAGCACAAAAGTTAATGACCATCTTTGACATAAATTAAATGGGAAATTGAAAATGGGAGGGGAAGTTTTAAATTTTAATTTTGTTAGATGCATGTTAAACAAATAAAGCAGGAGTGATATCCATTGAAACTAAGTAAAGTCATAAGTTACTTATTACCTTGCTTAACTTGATAATATTTTATCTTGATAAAATTTAACTAGTAACATAACTCTAATGCATGTTCTAATATATTTTTTATTCTAGACTTTCGGTTAGGTTAGCCTAGGTTATAGGAAGTCCTCCCATATAGGGATCAATACTTTGTCAATTTCTTTTCCAATGTGGCACTTCTTTACCTATATTCAACTGTTAAGCTTATTTGTTATTTTTAGTTTCTAGCTATATTTTTGTTCATAAATATAAAAATGCCATTTATTTTTATATTGTTTCATGTTTTTAATATTTTGTGAAGAAAATGGTGAAAATAACATTTCCTTACTTTTACCATCTAACTTCACAATAAAAAAAAATATAAAGAAACTGAAGTGTAAAAGTTTTAAACATTATTATTAATAAAATTGTATCGACAATAAAAACGAAAAACCAAACCAAAGACCTCCTAAAGTTTTCTTTATTTTCGTTCCTCTGGTTTCCTTAAATTTCGAAAAATTTGATGATATAAAAAAAACTACAATAATTTCTTTGATCATTATTTCTTCCGCAAGAGGATGGACTTTGAGTAATTTTATTTTGGGGAGGCCCCTCACAAAACAAGTGGCCTTGCCCCTATCTTTTTCTGTATAACTTTTAGTCAAGTGCCATCTACTATACACTAATAATTAGAATAAAATATAGATAAAATCCTTTTAGGTGTTCGTGTTGTCATCTTTTAATAAAAAGGTCAAAAACCTATGCATTGTAGTCATGTCTTTTTCTTTTTGAAATATTATGTTTTTTTATTAGAAAACAAAGCACTAGAAAAAAAAAAAAAACTTTATCTAAATAATGTCCTTACAACTAAGTTGAGTAACTATGAAATTCAT
The DNA here is from genome assembly GCF_004193775.1 of Glycine soja. Lineage (NCBI taxonomy): Eukaryota > Viridiplantae > Streptophyta > Magnoliopsida > Fabales > Fabaceae > Glycine > Glycine soja. The sequence goes on along the minus strand of NC_041019.1, from coordinate 53,229,813 downwards.
CAATAGAATATAAAAACAGTTACAAAATACAATTAGAACACAGTGCATGTAATAAATTTAAGAACAAACAAGCGTACGAAAAAAAATTCTGCATTGATTTTGGTTTCATATATAACGCGAAGTTTCTAAAGACTGGGCTCTGAGAATTGAACTTTCGCTAGGATTCAAGAACATTAAATTACACGCAGGATGTAGTCATTATTCATTAACGAGAATATTAATGATATTGTTTCATTTGAAGACTCTTGAAAAAGAAAAAAAGAATAAGGAAAAAAAATACTAATTGTCAGAAGGTGGTGCGAAAAGACTCTCACACTGTTTGTTGGATCGAATAGGATCCCCTGCAGTTCAAAATGAACTGCAGCATGTGCTGTTATGCCTTATGAATCTCATCTCACCCTTAAAATTTATTAAACTAAATTTCAAAAGACAAATGTATCATTTCATACATTAAATCAAAGGACGATTCATGCAGTTCTTTTCATAAATGATCTTGATCCGTGTTTGTTATATAATATTATTATAAATAAGTTTAAAGCATGGATTATTTATAAATATAAATACATATGTAACTTATATATGTGCCTAATTTGAAAAGTTAAAATACATATTTGTAAATAAAGTCTAAAGCATGGATTATTAACCTAACTTCTTTTTCTATTATTCCATTTAGCTGCCACATGCACATTTTTCAGAAGGTATCATATATTTATAGATTCAATTTGTCAGTATCCTTCTTCCTCATTCATTAATGTCTGACTTTTAAAATTGAGCCTTGATGAACTATGAATTTCGATATTTCTACTTATATTACTTGATTTGGGGGTGCGGGTGGTTACAAAAATCTAATTAGATTTAAAATCTAGTTAGATTTTATTCGTATTTGAAAAAAAAAAAACACTTGGTTTGTTAGAAAATATTGAATGAGATTAAGGAAAAATTCTTGTGTGACACAAACACAACACATCACCTTAGGCACGACCAATGAGAAATTTACAAGTAATTAAATTAAAATAAAAAATGTCAAATTGTAAATAAAAAAATTGAAAAAAGATCACAATTAATTTTACAGTTTTCTTGCTCGTTTATTTTTAACAGCACAATTTTCTTCCTCTGTCTTTCTAACTATTGATCAACATTGTTCCCTTACTATGTCTCCATTGGTACCGATCATGAACTCCATTTATCTCCCTGGTGTGCCCCTCATGAATAGAACCATCAATGTAAAACTTCACATGCAGTTTTTTATCATTAAATCATTTTTGCAGGAGAAATTGCATTAATAAATTGGAAATTTGAGGTGATGTGTTTGTGTGAAACAAATGCATGCAATGTTAAGTGAGTGATATGTGTCGTATCTTGCAACGGTTAGGGTTCAATTGAAAACGAAAGAGGGGAAAATGGCTTGTGGTGTGTTATGTGCACTAAGAAATAAAGTTTTATTCTTTTATCATTTGGGACTTTCAATTTTAGGATTTTTACATAATTTGTTGTAGAAACAATAAAGAAATAGGCATTACAATCTCTTCCCCCACACTTGAGAAATGTTGTTCAGCAGCCAGAGATGGAGGAAGAAGATGGTTACACTAAAAACGTATTTGGGAGGAATTAGGATTACTCTCCTGTCTTTTTTTTATTAAATGTTGAATTTTATATTTTATTTTTATTTTACTGGTTGACATTTTTTAAATTTTAATCTGATTAGCTGCAAATTTTTCATTGATTGTGCCTAAGAGTGATGTGTTGGGTTTGTGCTCACAAAAGAATTTCTCGATTAAGTATATAGCACATGAGACATTAGAGGATCAATTTCAAATATTTTTGTTGCATTCTAAGATAACAAAAGCCAATGCACTTGAGTTCCAAGTTATCATTTTTTAAGTTAATTTTTCCTTCTGTAAAAAAAAAGGTTAGTTTTTCCAAACACATATATCACAATATAATTAAGGTAAATCTCAACTAATGTCTTAAGAATATTAGTTAAGGAACTTAAAATAAAAACATTTTTATTGAGAAATGAAAAATTATATTGTTCATGATTTTTTTTATGCTTTTGTATGATTTAGAAATAAATATTTTTTTCTTTTAATTTCTTAACCAATACCCTTAGGACAATGGTTAGCAGCACCTTATAACCCTAAACCATTAATGGTAAGAGGACTTGAAAAGGCTAAATAGTCTATACATTTGAAATATTTTTCTTTACAAAGACTGGACTTTGGTGTATCTCATTCATACTAAACAATATTTGTGAATAATGTGTTCAAATTATTCAAAGTTATAACTCAAATCTGAGTGCAAGCTTACCTGAACTATCTAGAACTTCATGCTATCATTTTAAATTAAGTTTGTAATTTGTGTTTCAAAATTATTGCATAATAGTAAAAAGCATTTAGATTGGAAGAAAAAAGATAGTGGATATAGGATAGTTTTTAATTATGTATAGTATATATAGACAGTGCTCATATTGAATCTTAAAGCAAATGTGTGACAGTGGAATTTGACATGAGAAAAACAGTACTACAAAGTGGAGATTGGGGAAATATTTATATATTGGAATTAAAGAATAAAAACAAAGGTTCTCTTTAAGAATATGGCATGGATACTCTTGTGATTTTGAAACATGTATTACTTTATTTAATTTTTTTTGGACAAATAAATCTGTTAAATAATTTATTTTTTTCATTTTGTTGGCTTCCAATTATTGAATACTAAAGCATTCATATCTTTGTAATTACATGTTGATTACTTAATTATTTCAAATATTTATCTTAATAAAAATGTGTATCATAATAATATGATTTTTTTTTTCTAAAAAATTAGGTACCCATACAACATGCAGTTCTTATCTGGTTATACTTTTTGAGGATACAACGTACAACTTGTAAATATTCAGCTCGTATTCCAAAGCTGTGGCACACATGCACAAAGTTCATAGAAAATGTGTAATGAACACAGATCCAATTCCTCTAAAGTAAAAACTTAAAAGGTACAATAACTCATTATAGTTTGAAGGTTTAAATATGTTTAAAGTCTTTCATAAATAATTAAATTTTGTTTTATGTTCTTAATAAATTTTTTTGTTATTTTGAATTTTTTATATATTAAAATATTTGTATCCATCATTAATTAAATGATTGACATGTTATTTTATAAATTGATCTTTTTAACATTGTCAATAATTGTGATGGTGTCATATCATCATTTAATTAACAATAATGATTTAAAACCAAAAAAATTAATATATTAGAATTTCGAAACAATGAAAAAAATTTATCAGAAACTCAACAAAATTCAATCATTTATTAAGGACCTTAAACATATTTAAATTTAAATTTTATAAAAATAAAAATCAATTATTGATTTTAAATGTACATAAATAACAAAATTATGAATGTGTTGAAATATTAATCATTAATTTTCTCATCAACCATTAAAATTATTAATTTTATACTCTCACTTTAGAAGAAGCAAATCCAATAAACACACCATCCAAACATTTGAACAAGGTTTTTTCAATTATTGCCTATTGTTTAGAATTTTCAACCCTAATCATATTCAACTAGCCTCACAACCAAAACCCTAGCCAATCATAATTAATTGTTAAATACTTCATGGAAGTCAATCTGACACCGACCATTGTTTTGAAGGGCCATATACCAAGCCAAAGCTTGATACATGAAATTAAGCTCTAAAAACTTCATATTCATATATTATTTGGCTTCAAACACACCTAATGTGCCACAACTTAGATAAATTCAATATAGCTCCACCCTATGCATTCTTTTCTAATACATTCCGGCTGAAATTATGATATTTGGTATGGGATGTAAAAGGGTACAAGCATCCTTTGTACTTCCATTAATGAGATTTATGTTTTCACAAAAAGAAAAGAAAAATTAATTCCACCTTTTTACAAGTTACTATAAGTTTTTGGAGATTTATTGGTGGGTCTGTTAAGAGTTCCGTGTAGGCATGTTGATAAAGCTTAGGTTTTTGAGTTCCTCTCAAGAATCAATATTACAAAATAATGGGAAAATGAATGAAATGCTACACACTGGATACAAGTTAGGGTAGTTAAAATGGAGAAAGACATCATAGTTATTTGTGACTGCAAAATACCTATCAAACTCAAAGGATGAAGCCAAAACTATACTCTACAAGTGAATGCTAAAGTTTAAAGGGACAATAGGGGGAAAAAAGTGAGAATAGTGTGAATGAATGTGTTAAGATAAAAAAAAAAAGGATGAAATACAGAAAGATTAATGTGATGGAAAGAATATCAGTGAGATATATATTGAGCAAATATTATAAGAAATCGGTTAAGGTGATTTTATCACATGCAAAGAAAGCTATTGGAAGCATCGGTAAAGAGATTATACGGTATGGTTTTAGTCCTATAAAAAGTGATAAAAAGAGATTAAGAAGGACATTAGAGAAAAATTTTAAAAGGGATTTTTATGGTTTTTAGTTGAGACTAATGTTTGATTCATATATTTGATTTCACTTAGTGACATAAGAGTTTTAGTCTCCGTGAATATATTAATCAGTTCTTAATTAGAACTACATTGACAGATTTCGAACTTGTCTAAAGCTAGTTGTATTATGTAAGATTAAAATGTCCCTTGTCTTCAACTTTAATAATATTCTTTTACTTACAAAAAAAATTAAATATATTCTCAAATTGTAATTCAAAGCAAACTGAGGTGAACAGTTGCAAATTCTTAATATTCAGCTAAAACTCATCAAGTGGCAGTAGCACACTAGAAGAAAAAGGTCATAGAAGTTGCATGAATAACTGGCACAAAAGATAGTAATCATAGTCAAAACCCTAGCTTGGGTGATGTACTTAATTCGAGGGGCCAGTTTCACGTGCCAAGCCTTGATCAGTAATTCTACATTCAAATAATTTGTGTTAATGCTGTTGTGGCACAACTAAGATTAATTCAGTTTAATTTCACTTACAACTAATAATATAAGGTTTTATTAAATAAATAAATAATTGTCTGAAGCTTTCTTGCCTCCATATGCCACAAAACAATTGTCACAAGCAGCCAACCAATAAGCTGCTAAGCCCTTACACTAAAGAAAGAAAGAAAGAAAAAAGTACACTTCTCTCGATCATATAAAAGAATGAGACTGCTAAGAACTTGTTTAATATGTAGTGATGGTATTGAAAGGAATGCCGTTTGACAGTTCACGTGAGAGGAAAACCAACATGTTTATTGTCTATCAGCACAATGTACTTTTTAGAAAATAATTTTTGAAAAAATAAAAAGGAGTAACTTTTAAAAACGAAGAAAATTTATTCAACATATACTTCTTTCAAAGAAAACTAGTTTTTATGAAATAAATTTTGAAATATCATTTTTAAAGGCAAATCCATCCTTTCCACACCAAGTCTTCCAAGTTAAATCTTTTAAATCAATTCAATCAAGATGAAAAATATACACTAGGTTTGCTACAAAATCCAAACTAGTAATGCAAGCGGAGCAGAGTTATATGGCACATGAGCAATATATATATATATATATATATATATCGGCCAGATGTGGAAAGTTTTAGAAACAACAATTTATTACATAGCTTAGTTCAAGAATAGTTCAGCCAAAACACATTATTGGAAGTACAATTCGGTTTTCAATCTGAATTAGTACATTTGAACTGTAGGTCACATAAGAAGCCAAGAAATGCAAAGAGAAATATTTATGAGATCTAGTCTGAGTTGAACAATCTTTTAGCTTTTTCTTTGGAGAGAAATATTAATATCTTCTTCATCAAATGTCTATGAACTATTAACCTTAAAATAAACCTTACTAGCTTAATTACCTTCCTTTCTCTATGGGGGCAAGGATTATGTGTAATTTATTTTCTTTATGTATATTAATAATTAAAACTATTCTCATTTCAACTTGTGGAAGACCAAAAGGAAGTTGGCTCACCAGCACAATGACTCAACAAGAGCCGCGTACAGAAGGAAGAGCTACATGTAACAAGATATATTACCACATGTTGGCCCTTTATCTGTGGATTGTTTTTTTGTTGTTGTGGGAATCATGGACAAAAAACATGCAAGTTGATATTAAAATTCAAAACATTAATCACCTTAAGCCCAAAGTATAAAATCACAGGAAGGATAGAAGAAGTAGAAGTATATTAACGTATATAATTTTAATTTTTTTTTCTACAAAACTTAAGAAAATTTCTGATAAGTTGCAGGTTCCCTGAAAACACTTCAACTTTAAAGCAAACATAGTAACATATCATGCGTCAGCCATTCAACCATATGGTTGAAAAAATCCTACAAGCATACAATGGTACCTTGCAGTTTTAACTGCATATTATTCCATAACTTCATCAATAGTCAATTTTAGTCAACCTCACTTAACGAGAAAAAGCTTTGTCGTTGATGTATTCCTAATAAAATATTTTCAATTGTACCTTTTATGCAACTCAAAAAGAAATAGGAAAGGTAAAGGACATGTACAGATAGGTATGGTTTTGAAATTATGTTTTTGAGAAACCACTCTCACATCATACTTAGTTACTGATGACTATATATAACTCTGGTTATTAAACAAATTCATCAGCATTCGGACCCAATTAATTAAATAACAACAGTTTGCAGTTTCAACTACAAACTATATATAATCTAGAAGTTCTTACTATAATAATAATGAAATTATGAAAACATAAACAGCCTCGTAAGGAGGTTAGTGTGCCTCTAGTTTTGAAAACTGTGGTGATACACCGCACATTATTTCATGGAACATTGGAACTTCACAAGCTCCTCGCTAACGGAGTTTTATTTTTCCTTTTCTTTTCACAAACTATATCAGTTGAACAAAATTTGCTCACTTTGTTGAGTCATATTACAAGTCTGAATCATGAGACCTTATTTCTTCAACCCAAAAGTAATATTAATTTATTGATGGAGAAAGATATTATTGGAGTCATATAATCATAGTTATGTAGTGCAAGTCATTATATGGAGTCCTTTCTCTCTATTATATCTCTCTCAAGAAATTGGATGTCAGTATTTTAGTACGTTTGATACAGTGCTAGGTCTATAACTGCATGCATGTGATGGCTCTTTTTTCATTGTTGAAGGAAACGAGTACATCAACTTTCAGAATTTTTCCTTTTTATACAATAAGTGCACCCTTTATTCAATTACAAAAAAGAAATAATAGAGGAAACAATAATGATATTTTAACAACACTATGAATGTATGCAACCACCATGTTAATGTGACGAGTGATCTAACGTACGAGAAATGAAAAATGTCAGTGGAAAATGGAGTATGAAAAGATTCCTATAGAGGCAAGTTTGAAAACTATGACAGACGCTACCTTACCCCCCACCCACTGCACAAAGTGTAAGTATTGTGAATCTTTTTAAACAAATGGTACTGAAATCCAAAAACCAAGCTTAAGCATAGTGAAAGAAAGGTGAAATTGGCTTCAATGCACATGTAATTAATTAAAACACTTTGGTGATTTGTATCTCTACTAGTCTTCGGCACAACTTGTGCTTAAGATTAGCTCTTTACATCAATAAAAATTTTAGCTATCAAAAATAAAAATTAAAACACCATTGAGATAAGCAACTAAATCATTTAATGTTATCAAGTATTCAAGTGTTTCCCTAAATCCCTTAAACACTTGAATGTAATATCAAAGTCTTTCTCTAAACTGAATAGCTGAGCTCCTCAAAGCCCCAAAAGAAAAGACTTCAAATTAGGCTCCTCAGGTGTTATCCATACCCCACTGTACATCTAAGGTTAGGATTAAAAAATAGGAAAAAAAAATCAAATAACTCCTTAGCCCGTAACTCATATCTACCATTACACTTTTGAGATTATGATGAAGATCTTGAGTACTATTGAGACTGTATATGGTGTCATAACACATACATATGTCTAAATGAAATCTACTCGCTAAAAAATTGAAAGGAACTTTTGCATGAAGAGCAAAAAAAAAGTATTGTACTGCATTTAGCATATGCACGCAATCACACAAAGTAACAATTTGTGACAGAAAAATAAAAAGATCTAGAAAAGAAGAAATGTTATGACTTATGAGGATCCACATATTATATGCATACCTGGAGCTTGCAAATTCATAAAGCTTTCCTCTTGGAGAGAAAATGATGAGAGCAACCTCAGCATCACAAAGAACAGAAAGTTCAAAGGCCTTCTTCAGCAACCCATTACGCCGCTTTGAGAAGGTGACTTGCCTGCTTGTGGCGTTCTCTATGCGCCTCATCTGAGTCTTTCCTCTCACCATCTCTAAACACCTCTAATGTGTGAATCAACACCAACAAAGAGAAAAAAAGAAAAAGAAAAACTATGAATAATAGTTAGAAAAAAATGTTTTCTTTTTTCACTAAACTGAAACAAGTTGACTATATGGTATCTCAAAGGAGTCCTAACCAAGTATGATTAACCCAAAAAAACTATGCTTTCTTGTGGTAGAGGTTTCCACCAAAATTGAGCCTTCTCCAAGCAAGATTTCAAGGCCCAGAAAAGCTGAAACACAAAGAAGATTCCATCAGATGAGAACCACACATCAAAGGACAACCATTAAAAGCCAAAAATGATGTTGTGTAAACCTTGCAATATGGAGGATGTGAAGAGAGAAAAGTTAAACTGAAGCATGAAAGCAAAGCAGAAGAATAATAACCATTCAACACAAAGCCCAGATATATGCAGATTATAAGGAAAAAAAGTACCAGTAAATGTACATGACTTCCCAAAAATAAGGATCTAAAACCCAAGAAACATAAATCCCAGAGATGGTTTTTTTTTTTTGCACATGAAAAAAACAAATATGATTGATTGAAAATTGATTGTTCTTACCAACTAGGGAAAAAAAGCAACTCGGAATTGTAGTAGTTTTCAATAAGCCAGGAGATCAAGAGGGATTTGTCAAAGGAATCAGATTTGCACCAAATTAGCAAAATCCCACAAACCTTTTGACCAGTGAGGAGAGAATAGCACAGAAAAGGGAAGGAAAATTAAAGAGTTTTTGGAGAATGAAAAGAAATACCCCAAAAGAGAGGGTAGCTAGCAAGAAGTGCAGAGAGAAACTCAGAAAAAGGGAAATAGCAAGGCATATAGTATAGACTAATCAGACCAAGCTTTCCTTATTCATCCACCTATCCCCAATTGGTTCCCCCAGCCCCACCATATTAAGACACAATTGTTTTATGGTAATAGAAAAATTGAAACCTCATCTTTTTCTTCATTTGGTAAAAACCAAGCCCATGTCCAAAACAGAAACATTATTTAATAAAGAGGAAACGGATGGGGAAATATTAAAAATGATACCCCAGCCAAATTGAACCAATAAAAAGGAAAAGGGAATTAAAAAATTATTAAAATAATGTTTTATGGCTTTTTTTGGAAAATGAAAATGAAAAATGAGTGGTGGTAGGAGAGAGAATGTGGGGCTGCAGCTGCAGATGTGCATAAAGTGTGGGACAGGGAACACAGTTAAAAAGTAAGAGAATAGTACGATGGTAGAAACACATCAACCTCGTCCGTACGATGACTTACCCAGGAGCCAATGAGATATTGAAAACACACCACCTTGTCATTAAAGTCTTTATGTGACATAGAGATTTTAAATTATTATACCGTATTATAGATATTATTATTACGTTGGAGGTAGGAGTAAATTCTTATTCTAGTCTCCCAAATCCTTGGCATTAGATACTTTGTTTTTTTTTTCTTTTATAGTTTTTTGTTTTTTGAAATTAATAATTTAGTACTATTTTAAAAATAAAAAGTAAAAGTAAAAGATATTTTGCAAATTTTAATGTTAAGAAAAATTGTAAAATTAAAAACTAAATTCACCTGCATTTATAATTCTAAGAATTAGATGTATTTTATATTTTTTTAGAGAAGATAATTATACAATAAAAGTAATTTTTTTATGTTATTTAAATAATTTAAATTTTGTTAACTAATATTTTTAAAATAAAATATTAAATATAAATGATTTCAAAATAATTTATTTGTGATTAACTGTTAAATTTGTAAGATCAACAAGATCTAGTCCAGGTTGTAGATGATAAATTCCTTAAACATGTTGATAGAATTTGATTTTACGATTGTGTGTATATAAAAAAATTATTGAAAAAGATAAAAATCAATTTGAATATTTATATCTTAGGCTAAACCGTAAATTTGATCATTTTATTTGTCTCAAAATTTGATTTTCATCCCTTTATAATTTAATTTACAAATTTAGTTATTCAGTTTTTTACAATTTCGTTATTTTAGTTCTCAAACCCAAAAGTAGACATTGACAGTTAATTGTTTATCTTGATAGTCACATGTTACACTTTTATGGGACGTTGATTGTCATGTGTCACAATTTTATTAGAGGTTGACGTTAATTAAGTGCATCAAATTAACATCTAATAAAATCGTGACATGTAACAATCAACGTCCAATAAAAACACAACACTTGACGGTCAAGATAATCAATTAACGTCCAATTTTGAGATTAGAAATTGAAATAACGGAATTATAAAAAACTAAGGAACTAAATTAATGAATTAAATTATAGGAGATCAAAATCAAATTTTGAGACAAATAAGAGGACTAAATTTATAATTTAATGTATATCTTAAGGGACTAAGGGACTAATTCACATTCATTACAAACTTTCACAAAATGCATAATGTCATGACAAAAGAAATAAAAAAAATACTTAAATTATTATAAATTATAATTATCTTCTATGTATTTTTATACTTTAAAAATATTCTATGATTTTATAGTCAATACTATAAAAAATAGTAAGAATAATATCAATTTTTTTTCTTTTTTATTTCTTATAATTTTTTTACATTCATTTTAAAAAATATATATCTTATCGAGGCAATATCTATTTTTTTAGGACTAGTTTTTTTATTACACGTATAAAAATATATGGATATCTTGTTTTCAGGAAGAAAAAAAAAAACTTAGTTTGTAAGTTTTAATTTTTCTTTTGACGAGTTGTAAGTTTTAATGTAAAACATATACTTTCTTATCAAATGCCATTCCGACTTATTTTTGCTGCTGGATACGCGATTTATGCAGCAAACCTATGAAGCCAATATACGAAATTGATGCGTAAAACACAGATTGAGTTGTTGGGGTTTCACAAGCAACGTTGCGTTGTTGGAAAAAATTGTACAAGAGATTGACAAACTATTGATAATGGGGTTTAAACCCCCTTCCACTGGGAAACAGTACGGATTGGGTTCGAAATGGGATTGTTTTGAGTTCAAATTAACCTTGTCAAGTTATTGATTGATGGCTTAATTATTGATTTGGTCTTGTAATATATTTTTTAGGTTGAATTTGATTATGAACAAATTCAATTAGATCTTTGGTCTAGTTTTTAAAAATAGTTTAATTAGATCTTTTATTTTTTAAAAATAGGTTTAATTTTGTCTTATTTTTCTTTCATCTGTTTCAAAAATTTAAAAAATAAGATCAAATTTGATTTTAAATGAGATCAAATTGACTTCATTTTAAAAATAAGGAATGGTCTAATTAAAACTTTTAAAGAAACTAATTAAATATTTTAATAATAAGAGAATCAAAATAATCTTTAAAAATAAATTGGAAGATTAAAATAATAATCAAACCTAAATTGATTAGTAGTCCAATTGGATCAGTTTCTAATGTGGTTCAGATTTCAAGTTTTCTTTGGTATTCATATATAGCAAGAAAGACTAAAATAAAAAAATCATTATTTGCTATCTATTTATAAAATTATAAATGAAAAAATCAAATAAAAGTATTTTTGGGCAAAAGACAAATAATTTTTTTTATCAACAAATGATAATTTATTAGTTTTATTAAAAATGTTAGTAAGAGAGATTCGAACTTGTGACATTACCCTCTCCTCTTCTCTCTTTACTCTTTTTAAAAATTGAACTTATTTTAAAAATAAAGAATGATCTAATTAAAACTTTTTAAAATAAAAAATCTAATTGAACCTTTTAATAATAAGAGAATTAAAATGAAATTTAAAAATGAATTAGAAAATGAAAATAATAATTAAGCCTAAATTGATTAGTAGTTCAATTCGATCAGTTTCTAATGTGGTTGAGACTTCAAATTTTCTTTGGTATTTGTATATAGCAGGAAAGAATAAAGAAAAAAAAACATTATTTGTTATGTAATTATAAAATTATAAATGAAAAAATTAAATAAACTGAGCATTTTTTGACAAAAGACAAATAATTTTTTTATTAATAAATATTAATTTGTTAGTTTTGTTAAAAATGTTAGTGGGAGAGATTCCAACATATGACATTTCTCTCTCCTTTTCTCTCTTAGGTTGTATTTGACAAATTATTTTTATTTATTAACTAAAAAATTTAATTTGTATGACAGACTGTTCGATAAATAAAATTTGTTTAAGTAGATTGAAATTTATTATACCCTTTCTTATGGAGTTTAGCTATCCTCCTACAATTGTCAACCTTGTCTTGAATTACACTACTTTTATCTCTTTATCCCTAAAATGGAATAGTGAGAGGACTTAGGCAAAGAGATGGCATGTCATCTTAGCTCTTTTATCTTTCTATGGAGAAGTTGTCTCTTATTCAAAAGAAAATGCAAGATAATGCTTGGCTGCCTGTCAAGCTAGATTGCTCCCAATGCCCTAGATATATCCTATCTATCTTTTTTTTAGATGATTGCTTGTCGTTTACTTTAACAAAATCTTTCCCAAATTTCACTTGTCAAAGAAGTCCTTGATATCTTTTGCAATGCTTTTTTTGGGTTGAAGATTAATATTCAGGAATCAAAATTTATGACATCCAGAAATGTCTCCCATGTCAAGGAAGATAAGTTTGTGTCTATTTCTCATTTCAATCGCACTCTACAAATAGGGAAATATTTAGGATTCCCTATTCTTATTGGGAGAGTTAAAAATGTGAATTTTAGTTACACTGGACAAGATTATTTGAATGTTGGCGGGTTGGAAAATGAAATTGTGGGTTCAAATGCTCGAAGCTCTAGATATTTAAAGGAGAGAACCATGATTCATGCGTCCTCAATACATGGGGCTTCTTATATTTGGAACTCTATGGCTAAAGCTTTATATCATATCATGTTGGGCTTCACTTATAGAATTGGCAAGGGGAACATCTCTTTATTATGGTATGACAAATGGCTCCACAAGATGACTTCTTATGCAAACTGGTGCCTTATGTTAATATCCAAGATACTCAGTATCTTCAACTTCGTGACATTTAAGACCAAGGCAAGTGGCATTTTGAGACACTATCTTCAGCATCATCAAAGAAACTGGATCTCAGGATTTTCAGGTCATTGTGGCATTTCTACTAGTCTCAAAGTGGAGCTGTTGGCCTATGCTTGGCGTGGAACGACGACCATAGATTTACTGTTTATGAGACCGATTCGAAGATGGCCTTGGAGCTAGTCAACAACAATTTGGAAGCTTTGTTATCGTTATCTCCCATTCATCAGGAAGATTCAAGACATGCTAGCCTTGGACTGGAACGTCAGTTTGCAACATACTCTAAGGAAGACAAACTTTTGTGCTGATTGACTTGCTAAATATAGGTCCAACCATGTTGATGGTTTTATTTCTTGCTTACTTTTTCTCCTTCTGATCTAATTTCTCTTATGTCTGCTGATGATGTAACAGGAGTTGTTCATATTAGGAATACTCTTTTTATCACAATTTTTTACTTACAAAACTCCAACAACTTAAGAAAGAATCAAACATATGAGACTTAAATGTACGTTTATTTATATAAAAACTTAGTACCTCATTGCTCAGAGGCTCTTCGCTATGCGAAGGTATGGGGGAGGGATGTTGTACGCAGCCTTACCCTTGCATATGTAAAGAGGCTGCTTCCGGATTCGAACTCATGACCAACAAGTCACCAAGGCACAACTTTACCGCTGCAAAAGGACTCACCCTCAAATGTACGTTTATTTATATAATTAAATATTTTTTATACATATTTTTAAATAATTTTTTATCCGTAAAATCAAAAGAGTATAATAATATTCATAGTACTCACACATATTACTCAATAAACTGAGTCGAATACCTTGGTAAATATTTTTTAATATATAAAATATATTTTTTATTTATGATAAATAATTTATATTGAGATACTATGTTATTTTTAATTATTAATAATTTATTGTAAAAAATATTAAAATTTAAGTTATAATTAAAGATACTGAAAATAATAAATTACAAGCTTAATTGCACATTTTATCACTCAACCATCATCATTTTGAAAATTTTACTTATCTACCTAAGTTTTTTTCTTAAGCTTATTTTGTCATCATGTTTTTTTTTTAAAAAAAAATATGCATTTTATCATTATGTTAGCAATAAAATGATGTCATTTTACAAAAAGTGGTGATAAAATGATGTTGTTTTTTAGAAACATATTAGCAATTTGTTACACATTTAGGTGATCAATAAAATGCATGAATATTAAAAAAAAAGCATCATGATAAAATATGCAAAAAATAATTTAGGTGATAAAATTAGCAAAATAATGATAATTAAATGATAAAATATGTAATTTACTAAAAAGATTATAATTTAAAATATAAAATGGAAAATTATATTATAGTGGTAAAAAATGTCAAAAATTATAAATGTTTTATTTTTTATTTGACTCGCATTTTGTAGAAGGAAAAAAATCATTTTGTGAATTCCAATGATTAAAAAAATAACTTTAAATTTGGAGGACTAAAATACAACTTATTAAAAAAAAACTGGCGCTTGACGTTTATAGGACTAAAATTTTCTTGACATAAAATTAATTAAAGACTAAAAGTTGTATAACAAATTTTAATAAACTGAAAATTGAAATTGAAATCTAAAAAATTTGAAGGATTAAAAACTTAATTAAACATGTTAGTTTCTATAAGTTGGATATTTTGTTTATAATTTTATTTTAAAAAGGATATTTTGTTTTTCAGTCCTCATAAAATTGTTTTCGTTATTTCTGTTCCTGAAGTATATGCCAAAGTAGATGACAGCTGATAGGAAAAGGTGACACTCCATTCGACCCTCATTGTTTAACGAAATTTCTCTAACAATGGAAACTAAAAAAACTTAAAAATGGCCGAAATATTTTTATAAGGATTAGGAAAAATTTAAATATAGTGACTAAAAATTTATTTAAGTTTTCTTTCAGAATAATTTTAAAAATTAAAATTTAATATTTTTTTATATTTAAGGTTTTTCTTACAGCATATTTAAGGTTAAAAAAGGTTAAGGAAAAAAAAAACGTGAACTACGTTGAAAAGATGAAATAATTGAAATGGTTAGTTAAGGGGGGGACCACAGGCGTGCAATGCTTCCTTTTTCTGTATCCAATGAACGGATTATAATCTAACGGCCAAAAAGTGAACACCACGAATCGCTAGAAGAGAATCTTTCTCTAGATGGACGTCAATTTCTAGCAGAGCAACCGTATGATGTCTCAACGGCAAATTTCTCAAACTAGTTACTTTTAGAAACTAATTCTCAAAAGGGGGCTGTTTTAAAACTTTTTCCAGGGGTCTGTTTTTGAAGGGGACTCGCCAGTGGGATTGACGAGTTGGACACGTGGCAGCGCCTGGTGGACTCGCCAGTGGGGTTGGCGAGTTGCTGTCCACGTGGCGGCCACGTGGCGGGTCCCGCCACTCGTACTGACGAAATGCTTTTTACGGAAAAAAATTTTTTTAACTTCAAACGCGTATAACTTTTGATAGGAATGTCCGTTTGAGGCCCATAATATGTCAAAATGCTCGAAATTGAATGAAGAATCCCTTGGCAAATTCCCGAAGGGGATTTGGTCAACTCATTTTCCCAAAAAATGCCTCTAAGTAACTCAAAATCCCTTGGCAAATCCCATTTTTTTAATCTTAAATCCTATTTTTGAGTTACTTAGAGGCATTTTTTGGGAAAATGAGTTGACCAAATCCCCTTCGGGAATTTGCCAAGGGATTCTTCATTCAATTTCGAGCATTTTGACATATTATGGGCCTCAAACGGACATTCCTATCAAAAGTTATACGCGTTTGAAGTTAAAAAAATTTTTTTCCGTAAAAAGCATTTCGTCAGTACGAGTGGCGGGACCCGCCACGTGGCCGCCACGTGGACAGCAACTCGCCAACCCCACTGGCGAGTCCACCAGGCGCTGCCACGTGTCCAACTCGCCAACCCCACTGGCGAGTCCCCTTCAAAAACAGACCCTCCCCTGGAAAAAGTTTTAAAACAGCCCCCTTTTGAGAATTAGTTTCTAAAAGTAACCTAGTTTGAGAAATTTGCCTATTCATTTGATTGTTAAAACTTACAACATTGAATCCATTTTCAACCTCCATCTTCATCATCTAGCTACCTTTTCCGAGTGTCAAGGAAGGTAAATAAATCTCTCTCTTTAGGTAGGCTGAGGCACACATTCCCCTTTTCCCTTCCATGCATGTAACATGCAATCCCATAACATTGTCCTGAGTTTCGTATTGAACCCTAAAAAAACACACGCACACAATAACATTTACTCATCATTAATTATCGTCCCAAAATACATAACATTAATCCTTTCGTTCCAAAATAGTTATCGTTTGTTTCACACAAATAAAGAAAAAATAATAATGAATAGAAGAAATAAAAATTAATCTTATATCATCATTAATTTATTTATAGATTTTGTTATTTATCTTTAATATTATAAGAAATATAAGTGAAAAAGTAAATTAATGTTTCATTGACAAACTAAAATGATATTTATTTTGGGATAATATTTTTTTTCTTACACATTATAATTGGATAGAAGGAGTATTGTAAAGTAGAAATAAATTAAACAAGGGAAAAGTAAGAAATTTCATAACTATTTTATTAGAATTAGGAAAATTCATTGCATTTCTTTGTTTTTAAGTAGAAATCTTAAAAGATACATAAAAATGAACGGAGGAAGTATGGATTATCAAAATATTTTAAAAAAAAATGTATATATAAAATGTATTTAAATTAAAATGAAATTAAAATGCAGAACAAATGCATGTTTTTACGTACTGTGTTCTTGTATGTTGTCTAACTAAACTTTTTTTTTTTTGGACAAGTATGTTGTCTGAACTTAAGATGTTCGAATAGCAGGATTGGTGTGCGTGGTCAATACTATTTATGTTATTGGCTACAGGGGCTTGAAGGATTGATAACGAACGCACTCCAACATTATGCTCCCTACCATTTTCGTTTTAGTGTTTGTGGATTTATTTAACGTGCAATGATTCATTTGGAGGAGACACATTGGTGCTTTATTTTTGGTCCATGAGACACATAAAATCTTGAAAAAATTATCGAGTGACGTTGGTAGTCACGTTGTAGTCGTGAGTACGACGTTTTGCAAGACAAGGTTAAATGGGACACGAAGAGAGTACTACTATTTGTAGCCAATTTAATTAGCAACACATAGTAAGCAAGCTTGTTGGATGATCACATTCGGTGGTTTTAATTACATGTATATTATTTATAATACCTTTTTATAATATTATGTTAGAATATATATCAGTATATTTTTTATCTAGTTTTCTTATTATAATCTAAGATTTTTCTTGTGTATAATTAGTTTTTTTATTATTGATTTTCTTATTATAATTTAGGATCTCATAACTTAGGATCTCTCTTGTATTTGCTGTGTTTAACAACAATTTTGCTAATGGACTAAATAAGAAAATATATTCTTTCATATAATTTTTTGTTACTCTTTTTACATTATTTATTTTATCACATCTCTCTCAATTTCTCCTCTTTAATTTATACAAAATGTTGTATAAAAATAAATTATGACTAATATGAGAGTCACTCTGCTATAGCAGTGCACCTAATAATTCAAAAGCTTTCTAACATTTCCTTTTAATTAAATGTTGTAATTTACTTTTCACTCAAATAGTAAATTTTGAAAAATAAATAAATTCAAACTGTCTAAATCAAAATTGAGAGTAGTGACTTGTTAACGCCGGGGAGTAAGGTAAAGTCCATAAAATCCATATAGGCAAATATAATGCATGCATGCTATGTTTTGATATTTAATTTGTTAAAATTACTCACTCTTATATTATAATTCTAAATACTTTTTTTATTGGAATAATTCTAAACACTTACTCTTATTATAATTAATTATTTACCATTCCACGAAAATACTTTTTAAGATTTATTTCCTTGTTTCACTAAGTTGCATTTGCACAACTTTTAATGACAATTGAAACTAAAATATATGAATTTTTTTTTTTACTTATATTCAAGGAATATAAATGACTTCTATATAGAGATCCTAGAGATCATATAATTGTGCTAATGACTTCTATATAGAGATCCTAGAGATCATATAATTGTGCTAATGACTTTAGAGTTGAGTGAATGTTTTGAATCTTTAATGCATGAAGTCACTATATTTTTTTCATACAATATAGTACAATCAATTCATTTAATTTTTTCCTTTTGTCTTTGTATTTTAGTGGACTTAATTAATGCTGTAAAAACTTCAAAATCACCACCGCAAGTTTAATTTTGAATGAAATAATATGAACTTTTAAGAGACAATGTTTAAAGTAATCTTGATATACTTATGTAAATTATTTTTAATTACTATGAGCATCATAATCACATTTGTAAAATTTTGTTAGAAACTCATCTAATATTTAATATGAATATCAAAATGTTTAGGATCTGTAAACATCAAACGTCATAGGTTCCATCCAACACGTTATATACGACTTAATTACTCAAATATTATTAAAAAATTAAGTCATATATCCTAATTATAACTTTAATTTGGTTTTTTTGAAATTTTCAATTACGACTTGTATTATTGTACTATTTTTTTAAGCTGTGCCATTCTAGTAAATTCCGGGAAAAAAAATAAAGCAGTGACATTTTTCGTGGGAAGCATCCTAAAATATCCACGTTGTTTACTTTTTCAATCGAGCAACTTATGTATCCATAGGAATCTAATTACACATGGCCTACGTGAAGGCAATGGGGGTAATTGACTAGTTGGCTAATCACTCACACTCCTTTAATTATACATGCTGGGTGATCCTCTCATTGCAAGTGGTCCTCTTTTGTGTTTAGATTTTTTTTTTTTTTGCGTGATGAAAAGAAAGTTAGATGACAAGAAATAAGAGGAAAGCTATAAAATACATAAAAAAAGTAGATTAAGTTATTTATGTTGAGAGAAAAAAGAAGTAAAAATGGTCAAGTGTTTTTTTTATTTAATTATTCGGTAGAAAAATAAAAAGAAAAAAAATATCAATATCAATATGTTTTTATTCTTATAAATGTATCAAATGCTTAAATCACTTCTTTCTACAAGGAGAAGAGTCTAAGAAGAAGAATGACTTGTCGCATAAGTCCATAATAGCAACTTTAACGAGGTTCGTATCCCAAAGTTCTTACACTTAAGAGCGATTCTCTCTCTAGTTCACGGTTGGAGTGCAATGGAGTGACATTGAACTCGTAAGAATGAATCTCCTACAAGAATCTGTTCTTAGCAATAAAATATATTTTCTCTCGTTGCATTCAACAAAACATATTACAGGAGAGGCATTGTGATACACAAATAAATATAAAAAATGTGAGGTAACTTGTGTGATCTAATTAAGTTTTTGATAAATTCATCATTGAAGAGAAAATTTGGTAAAGTTTTTAGATCTGATGTGATAATCTAGGACTCAGAAATTAATAACCCAAAAGTGGGTTCTCCCTTGGTGATTTTGTAATTTATTTGAGAAGATTTAGTAAATGTTTTGGGCTTAACTATGAATTTGTTCTCTAAATTATTTTTTTAGAGGGAGGTTCTCCAAATTAATTTAAATAGTTGAATTTGGTTTTTAAATTTTTAAAAAGTTGAATTTAATCTCTAAAATTTTAAGAATTTGAGGATCTAATTGTATCATTTAAAATAATTTAGGAATCAAATTAAATTATTTTTAGAAACTTGAGAATTAAATTAAATCTTTTAAAAATTTAGAAACCAAATTAAATTATTTAAAATAATTTAAAAACCAAATTCATAATTAAGTCTATATTTTATGCCTAAAACAGAACATAAATTTACCTACACTTACAACAAAAGTCTATATTTTATGTCTGAAACAGAGCATAAATTTACCTACACTTACAACAAAAGGTGTGCAAAAACGAAAAGCAACATACAACACAAACAAAGTAACTTCGAAAAACATACAAGATTACATGCTCAATGGCATCAATATTAGGAAAGGATTAAGTAGTATGCTTTATCAAATCCTAAGTTGGTGAAAAATAATAGAAGTAACATTTGTTACACCAGTGTTTAAATTGCAACAGAACATGAAAGCTCCAATGGACTATAGCAAATACATTTAAGCTCTCTATAAAAGATTAGAGAAATCAAGGAAAAAAAACTTTTGTGTGAATTCTAGTAATATTATTCTAAGTGTTTTCTTGTACATTTTTTTAACTTGAATTACTATAAAAAAAAGTCTTTTAAATACTATTATTTAACACTTTTAATAACAATTTTCAACCGTCTTTGAATTTGCCGTCATGAAAAGTCAATATTTTTCACGACGGTTTTTAAACTATCTTAAAATCTTGATTTTTATATCAATTTTTTTAGAAATTGTCTTACAATCTCTAACTTTTTTTTAAATAATGTTAAAAAAGTTAGGATTTAAAGACGATTTTTTGAAGAAGAAAAAACCGTCTTAGAGTATTTGTATTTTTTATTGAATATTAATTTGTGATTATATGAACTTCTTTGATGAATCTAACAGGGTGACATAGGAAACTAGCAATCATTGAGAAACTAGTTTAAAAGATCAAGACATTAAAATCCCAAAACATAATCAAATGAAATCGCTAACTCAACAACCATTGTAAATATCACCATTGTAAATATCCTCTCTGTCTCTATGCTTTGTATTTGAATCGCATTCTAAAACTAGGAAGTTTTTTACCCTCTTCCATTAAAACAAATGGTTCAATTTCATTTTATTACATCCAAGGTAGTTAAATGTCTCCATAAGGTATTCAGTGAACAAAGGATGGAACTATAATTATGAAATAAACAGATCATTATTCACAATAAAGGAAGACAATATGTCAATTCTTCACTATCTATATCTTTGAGGAGATAAATCTACGATACAACCCTCGACTGACATTTATCTAAGACAACCGAGGTATAACACATAATCCCCACTTCCTTAAGTGCCAAAAGACCAAACTTGAGTCAATAAAAATAAAAAATGGTTTATTAACAAACCTTCAATTGAGTAAACTCTTCATGAATTGTTGGATCTAGTAACAACTTCCTAGCCTGCAAATTAAATTGCAAAAGGAAATACAGTACTACCATTTTAGGGAGAACCAAAAACAAAAATGAAATGCAACATACAACTAAATTGGTTTGGAATTTTCATAAAAACATTTATTTTAAAGTTTCAACTAATACACATGCGACTATCAAGATATATTAAGTTGTAAAAGTACAACAGAGCAACCTTTATCAAATTCAATGTCAGTATATTATTTTTTGTGACAATTATTGAATTTGGACATTAGCAAAGAATATCCCAGAAGGATTAGTCCCCAAAGTTAGTAGTATATTTGTGACAATGTACTACACAACAGGCAACCCAAGGAAAGCCCTTACATTGCAACGAGTTATAATTGGAGAATCCAGAGTTCATCCTCTATTCCTGCATCAAGAACTAAGCCCATTCGTTTCACACGATAAAACTTGGTACATAATTTGATGTGGAAAGAAATAGCATGACTAAGAAAGCAACTTAAAAGTTATAAGTTGTAATACACTGCATGACATAAACTAGTCATTGATGCAACTCGTTTAGATTTGAGTCATACCTTGCTTTGGTTAACAGGCTGTAAGGCTCATAACCTTTTTGCAATTTCAAAAAACTAGACCTAGACAAATTATAATAAACACGAGCACACACACACACACACACATACACATGCTCAAATAATTATCAATAAATTATAATTGATTATCATGCTTACAATAAACATTTGTACAATATATAAATTCCTCCTATATCATCTAAATATTTCTAAATTGCTTGTTTTTAACTTCTAAAAAGTATGTTGTCCATTTATTACATGATGGTTTCAAAGATTTCATTGTGAGCCAAAAAGAGCATGAACTGTTGCACCTAACCTGCTTTAGTTGGTGGAATATGGAGAGTTGAAACCAAGTTAGAAAGAGTAATGGATTTGGCATAGTTGTGTATTATGTCTAGAATACATAATTGGACCTACTTAAGACACATAGGTCTTGGGTGGCCATATAGCTACATGTACAGAAGAGATTGGCCATCAAAGAGCTCCATTAATGGAAACTTATTTCATTTCCTTAACCTTAGTTTGTTCCTATCTTCCTGAGATGAGATTGGACCATGACTTGGTGGGGCTTGTGTGTCCATAATTAACTTTTCTCCTAGGCTTATCAATTAATTATTCATCCACACACACACAACAACTTCTAAAATCTAGGATTTGTATAACATTTGTGTCAGACATGTATACTTGAATCTAATTGGATTTAAATGGAAGTGGTAAAAGGAAAAAGGTGTTTGGGAGCCAGGGAAAGATAACCAATTCTCAATGGCTTCTTAGTTCTAAGTGGGATCATATTCAGGGACTAACAAGGAAGATGAATATAACTTTTACAATCATTTTTCTTCTTTTTGTTTCAATTAACTATCTCTTAATTAATATTAATGCTTAGACAAGAAAAACAAAGAAATCTTCCTTATCGATACTGAATAGAAAAATGGATGACCAACATTAAGTAGTACTAAAATCACTGTATCAACAAGGTTTTTTTTTTAATTAATTAAATTCAAAAGAATGCAACCAAGTGACAATTATTTACTTTATGATATCTTTGAAACTTGTTAGTTTATAAGCTTTGGGTTGACAATCATACTCATAAAGTTAACTAAAACAACTTTAAAAACTAGATTAAAACTAAACATGTAATGGTTGATGAATTGCAAGCCTATAAATTAGACTTGGTGCACAAGAGAAGAAGGGATGCGAGAGAGGGGTTCTTACCAAAGTGGAGCATGAGAGAGGAAGGAATGCGAAAGTGATCAGTGCAAGGTTAGTAGCACATGAATTTGACTTGGTGTAAGCAAGGACGTTGCTGACAGAGTCATGAATTTAGGGTTCCGCACACAATAATGAAGGACCAAGGTGTTATGTGCGAGTGCTAGGTCATGGATTTAGAGTGCGATGAGAACGAAACTACACCACAATGCGGAGGTGCGACACAAGTGAGCTTGTGTCTAGTGTTGTTGGGACTTAGGAGGGAGATATAAAGAAAGGGTGAGAGAGAGAGAAGTGCGAGAGTGGAAAAGATTGTGGGCATGAGAACGTTTTAAAAAAGCGTTGTAGAATTGCCTATATTCAAGGACGATTTTCAAAAAACGCTATAGAACTATCCATTTCAACACCGATTATTAACTAAACCGATGTTGAATAGCTCTTTCCACATCGATTACTAAAAAATCTATGTCTTTAAGTTGTCATTATTTACGGCCAATGCCACAGTGTTTTATTTGACATCTTTTTTCCCTTAACCGTTGTGGACCCAATGACGTAGAAAACACTTTTTTGTAGTAGTGTTGATAAACATTCTTTGAGTTCATAGGTCATAAAAGATTCCATTTATCATCTAGGATGATAGCCTTGTGGGTTTACCCTTGAGCATTTCTTGAATTAGGTTGTTTCCTGGAGAGGCTTAGTTAAAAGAATGCTTGTTTTAATTATCTAGAGAGACAAGGTAGAAAAGAATAGTTCTATTTGAACTTGAAGAGAATTGAAGAAAAGAATACCTATTGTTCCAACTTTTGACATGTAATTATTTGTCCATATGTTTCAAAATGGTTCATAATATAAAATTTTGCTTTGGTATGAAATGTAGTTAGATGAAAAGAAATGAAAGAGTATGAAAAGGCATAGACCTCAAGTTGGGTACAAATATTTTTTCATGTAACCAGTTGGAACAACCCATGCATTTTATTCTAACTGCTTCAACAAATTTCTAATGATTATGAATATCAAATACCATGCTATGAGTTTAAGCATCCCTCCTTGGAACCAAAACAATCAGAGTATATCGTTAATAGATAAGATAGAGATAAGAGATAAGAGATAATGATATTAAACAAATAAGTGTTGATTGTTTTTATGTATCCTTTTCTATGTACAAATTGAGCAAGCTGCAACCCAACTATAGAGAAGGGCAAGATCAAATTCAGAAAAACTAAACCAATAATTTTTATTTAAGGGAAATGTTGATCAGTATGAAACAGAATTTGTATTAATCACATAATCACATGAAGCTGTTTTCCATCAACAAAAATCACTATATTTTTTTCTTCTAATTTTTAATTTATAATTATTTTTTAAAATACCAACCTATAGCTGATATTTCGTGCCTTTTGTTCATTTTCCGTACAGTATAGCAATACTTTTTATTTAAACATGACTTATTGTTACTTTTGTTTATTATGTTTTTAATTGTTTCACTTTGGTATATTAAGTTTTAAAAGTTTTATTTTAGTCTTTTATATTTTTTTAAAAATATTATTTTGGTCATCTTTTAAATTTTATGTTAAGAAACGTTAGTGTTCTACTAACTTTTAAATTTTAAAATAATTTAATATCAATTTTGGTCCATTATGTTTTGTAGTTGTTTCATTTTGGTACATTATATTTTCAAAGTTTCATTCTGATTCTTTATGTTTTCAAAATATATCATTTTGGTCATTTTTTTTAATTTTTTGTTAGAAACATAGTGTCCGTTAGTGTTTTAAATCTTAGAATAATTAAGTTAACATAGTGATGGCTAAAAACTATTACTATCTTTTTTATTTTTAAAAATAAAAATCACTAAGTAAATGAAGGAAAAATGTATCTAAAATCACGAACAACAACAACCTTCACTCTATATTATTATTAGTATTATTCTCTTTATTCAATTTTATCATTTAATAATCATAATAATTTCATTCTCTAATTATTGTCAATCATAATGGGTAAAGTGCCTTTTTCCTTTTGCTACTTCGCCTCTCACTATTGACCTAAAGAGATTGTTGCCCCTCTCTCGCTTTTGTCTCTATTGCAACCTCCTACCCAAATGGGTTGGAATTGTCGCCTACCTAATCACAACAATCGTCTGATTGCCACCACCGGCAACAACACATTGGCGAAAGGGAAGAAGAAGATCGACAACACCTAATTGTGGATGATGTTTGATTGGTCAGACTCATCTTTCAATGAAACGTACTACCCAACCCCTGCTTGCGTTGCTCATCTTTCCCTGTCCGATTGTGGATGTTGAATAGAATTCTTTACTTGTTGGCCCAACTGTGCACGACAGTTGAAATCTTGCTTGTAGACCTCACAAAGAACCACATTATCACCTCCTTATTCAAATTTGGGTTAATTGGCGAGTTAGAGTCATGATTTTGTCTTTCGTTAAAGACAAATCTTGCTCCGATCTCCCTTACTCATGTTTCTAATAGCATACCCGTATGAAAGATTTTGGTTTTCTGCTAAGGAGTATATTTTTTTTTTATGGTTCCAACATGATTATGTAGTGGTGTCATTCGATTTGTATGGTGCTACATTTTTTACCTTTTCATATCTAAAAGAGGTTGGAGGATATGATAATTCTTTTAGTTGTTTATTTTTTTAAAATAAAATAAAGATAGTGACAGTTTTTAGCCGTCACTATGTAAAGTTAATTATTTTAAAATACTTAATATTACTTTTGGTCCATTATATTTTATAGTTGTTTTGTTTTAGCACATTATGTTTTAAAAGTTTCGTTCTGATCCTTTATGTTTTAAAATGTATCATTTTGATGTTTTTTTAAATTTTAAAAGTTAATAAAATATTAACATTTTTAACAAAATATTTAAAAAAGTACCAAAACAATACATTTCAAAAATATAAATAACCAAAATAAAACTTTTAAAACTTAATATAATAAAATAAAATAATTATGAAATATAATAAATCAAAAGTGACATTAAAAATTTAAAAATCTATCTACCAGCATTTTCCTAGAAATAAGTAGAAGGAAACCATTATTTCATACATCCTCGGATTATATGTCACCAAACGGACTAATTTTCCCACTCACCATACACATCTAATACATTTCCTCTATACTTTGAAAGAAAATTGCTATCTAGACCACTAGACTTATTCATTTCTCAACCAACCAAACAACAGCAACAAAAGCCATATCCCAATAATTGTGGTGAAAACAAAAATATACAGTGTAAATACAATTCTATTATACACAAGTAAAAATGAAATCATGATTCAATTGTATATGTTTTCTTTACTCCAAACCTATACAACAAAAACATGGTTGTACAAGTAACAACAAAATTGTGATTCCTTTGTATATGTTTTTTTCACTCCAAACATACATAATGAAAACATGATTTGGTTATACTTGTACAATAAAATCGTATTTCTGTTATATATTTTTTTCAGCCCAAATATACTAAATGTAAACATGATAATCATGTTTTCATGTGAGGGATATTTTTTGGAAATCCGTGAAAAAATCACCCACGTGGGTGGTGAGAATAACAAATTTGTGATGGGAACAGCAACTCCCAACCAGAAATCAAAGAGAAAGTCGGGACAGACCCACTTGGGCCTTTTCTGTTGGGCTTGGTGGGAGTGGCATTGCGGCTTTCGAGTTCTGGTAATTTTTCTTCTATTTTTTTAAAAATAAATATATATTACATTTGCTTATTCTAGTATACATACATAAAAGCTAATTTTTTTTAATGATTTTAGACATCAACGTAAACAAAGAATTCTTTCCGTGGATTATTAAAACTGAAATTATATACCAGGTTACTGTTTTTTTTTAGCATTTATTACTTTTTGAATATATGTAAATAATGTAAATACAATTATTAATTTTTGTTATACATGATTGCTAAAGTAGTTGCGGTTAAATAATTTGAAAAATGAGATATATTTTTTGAAGATATATTAAATTGTGTTATAGGTAAACTTAATTTGAATTAAATTTATATATTGTGTTTTAGTAAATGTAATATGTTTTTGGCATTTTGATTTATTATATTTGTCGTGAATGGTAAACTTGTGCTTCCATGCAGTACTGCAATACACTTGCTTTATTTTTCTTATAAAAATAAAATTATAAGTGGTTGAGTCATTATAATTCTTAGGGCACTATACAAACTACTTTCATGATTTATTCTGCACAATATTTAAATACTTCCCTCAAACGTTATGTTATATTCATTATTTTGAGCATCTTAATAAACTTTTTATTCCAATTCTTGACTCCCAAACTGTGTCACACTTCACACAATATATCATTAAAAATTATGCGATACTCACAAAAAGTAAGTTGGTTACTATATCCAACACCAACTGCTCTTGTATGGGAAACATGAGTTGCTTTTAGCATTGTTCCCAAAGTTACAATTTCGATGGCAACTAATGGCCTCACATGCAACAAATTTCTTGAACTATATTTAACATCACTAAACAAGCTTGAATATTAAATCAATAGACAAATATGTTCATTGGAGATTTTAAAAACGTGTAGGTTGGTATAGGAGTAACTAACATTGTAGTACTCAGGTTTTTATCCCCCCTCTATATTCTTCCCTCATAATGAGAAGAAAACTTTGGACAATACCACATTTTAATCCCAAGGTGTCTCATTTGGGTGTTGCTAGGTGCACCCAGCATTATTGCTAGTGCACCCAGCACTTAAGGTAAAATGATGAAAATATCCTTGATCCGTAAGCCATTTAAGTTGATCCGTAAAAGTCTTACGGATCAACTTGATCTGTAGAAACCTTACGGATCAACTTGATTCGTAAGCCTTTTACGGAACAATACGGATCAACATGATCCGTAAGCTTTTTATGGATCAACTTGATCCGTAAGACTTTTACGGATCATGTTGATTCGTATTGTTTCGTAAAAGGCTTACGGATCAAGTTGATCCGTATCAATCTTACGGATCAACTTGATCTGTACGATTTACAGATCACCCTCACACACACCCATCACAAATGTGAAAAAAGCGCAGGGACAATTTTGATATTTTAATTAAATGCTGGGTGCACCTAGCAACACTCTTTGGGTTAAACTTGAAGCTAAGCCCATTAAACACAAGTAATCAGTGCTGTACGGCTAAACGCTTGCATTGAAATTCAAGGAATAGGTGTTTATAATGTCAAGGGCTCTTTGTTTTTCAGCAATATCTCTACTGTAGTTGATAGTGATGTTGCGTCTTTGATGTTATACATTAAAATTCTCTGACTCTTCTGAAAATTTGTTGCTGGGAAAATTGAGTACGAAAATCAGTTATTTGATGAAGCACATTATGGGGCATCAAATCACAATGCAATTAGAGGATATTTTCTAGGCACAGCATGTTAGCCCTTAGCATATATGTACATGTCTAGGCCAAAATTTTTACCAATCTTAAACCCCTAAGACACAAGAACTAGGTGAATATTTATGTATGAATTTCCTGCTTAACAATAATAGCCAATAAAATTGTACAAGTTAAATAAACACAACAAATTATTGAATAACTAGATGAGAAGTTAATCTTCATGGACCACAGATTATGAGTCTCCTATACACATCATGACATCTAACGAGTTTTTAATCAGAAAGGATAACAACAAATTAACCAAAAAGAAAATGAGAATGTTAATACAAGTTTCAATTGAGGAAGCAATCATGTGCTCCATATGTGACATTGACTTCAGCCAAAGAAGGACTCAGAAATTCCTAATCTTTCTTACAAGCTTTCCCAACCAAATTAGACCATAAAAATTGTATGTTATAAGCAAACTAGTTGTATTAGGTTTTCTTATCCTTTCTTTTGCTAACTTTTGAATGGTGTATCAGCTTCTTCTTAGAATCTGTTTGGCCATGTTTTAGTGTCTCAAAAGCCAAGCATGCTACTAATAAATATGTTTCTAAAAAACATACAAAATCCTTTTCTCTTCTTTGGTTCCAATTATTCCTAATCTTGCTGAGCAGTTCTTTAGTTAAAGGAAATGAGCAGAAGGCATTTGATTTCTTCTCCCTTTTTACTCCTTATTATCTATAGATCTATTTGATTTGTTTCATATTAAAGCTACTACCCTCTAGCATGCATGTTAGTCATTGGTTTCATTATGAGCTTAACCATTATTTGGCTTGTTTGCAGAACTTCTACATTGTTTTTTTGGGAGCTCATACAGAAAGCAGAGGCAATGCACTTGACAATTATTTAAATGTTCTATCTGCTGTGAAGAAGAGGTAATCTAACTATCTCACAAACACTTCTTAGTTATCTTTCTCTCTTCAAGCACACAAAAAGAACTATAAAATGCTGCTCTCGTTCAATCAAATTCTCCCTAGTTCTTAAAAGCAAAACCACCCTCTTAAACCGCGTGAGAAACATTTTTTTGTAGTCTCTCTTTTATTCTTTTGGCTTAAACCATTTGGGTTTTAATTTGTGCTTACTTAGCTACCTTGAAGCCAAAGAATCCATGGTGTATAGCTAGACAAAGAACTTCAATGCATTTGCCGCAAAACCGTCAGAGGATGAAGCCAAGAAGTTATCTGGTATGGATAGTTTTCAATTTTCTTTAGCTCCTTCATGTTTCTTGAGTACTTTATATTATGTTATTAACCCTTTTTGTATGTGTATCCATGGATGAATTGCTTTTGGTGTTTCAAAATCCGTACCGCCAGCTACACACAACAAGATCATGGAACTTCATTGGTTTACCTCCAACAGCCAAGAGAAAATTGAAATCAGAGAGTGACATAATTGTTGCTCTTTCGGATACAGGTTCATCTTGACATTGTTCCCATTTTCATTTTCTTCTTTGTGCATTATATTGTAAATAATGTGAGATTATTATATGAATGATACTTCTTAATTTAATTGTAAAAACTGTGTCTCAATATTGGTGAGGCAGGGTTCACGCCTTAAAAGCTTCAAGGAAGATGGATTTGGTTCACCAACATGATGGAAAGGATCTTGTAGCCACTATGCAAATTTCTCAGGCTGCAATAAGTAAATTCTCTTTCCTTGTATACATTGTCACTGCATTCTCAGTGATAAAGAATCTTTAACATTTTTTCAAATAAAACCAGACGAAAATGAAGCAAACTAAACACCATCAACAACATAAACAAATCACTCCATTGTAAACCCACTTTGTGAAATCAAATTCATTAAACCAAGTTTATGCAAAATTGAATGCCAAAAATATAATCCAAGCACACATTATTCTTAGTTTTAGTTTTTGAAAATCTGCATTTTCACATTTAGAAAAGGAACTTGTTTGTATATGTAAAAATTGACATGAGAATTAAGTTTCAAAAATAAAAAATGAAGACGGTTTGAAACAGAAAATGATTTGAATTAACAAATTTATTCAAGTTGACTTTTAATAAATCTTATCTTTCAACTAAAACTAAACCAATCACAACCGAAATCAAGATTGTTTGGTCTTGTCAATAAAATATTTAATTTCTTTCTAAAGTAACCATAAAAAACCCAGGAATTTTTTTAGAAAAGCAAAAAGGGATTTCACATCAGAGAAAAGATTAACGGATTTAAGATTTATCATCAAAATGCTTGGAGAATTTTTATCTAGATCTGATGTTTTAACTAAAAGAAAAAAAATGATTTTTGAAGTTTAAGTTATGAATTTCACCAATCTTTGAAATCCGTGGCCTTCCCTATTTCTACATTTTCTCGTGCTGCAATCTGAAGAGATTTACAACCGTTGAAAGTCACTTATAGTCTTACAGTCATGCGGTTCACCAATATTATAAATCATGGATTGTGTAGGGCTTAAAATAATTTACTATTTTAGTTAACACAATCCAAAACTAATGCAAAATACAATCTCCGTGATTTGTATCAGAAAAATTCCTTCATTTTATAGCATAAGTAGTTCAGTTTCACTAAATACACTACTCGATGTGGGCTTTCGTAAGAAAATAGAAGCAAACACTCTTAGTCCTCCCTCATTCACTTTGGCCACTAAATCTAGCTTAAACGCCTTGGAGAAAATTATTAAAAAATTATTAACATTTTAGATATAAATATTTTTAAAAATCATTTGGCCATATTATGAAATTAATCTTTTAACGTGACAAGATTAATTATTATACTGCTAATCATTTATTTCTTATCTTATTTACAATATCTCATTTATGGATGTTGGGAATTCAGAAGACTGTGACATTAGATAAATTCGAGACAACGACGTTTTTAAATTCATGTTGCATAGCCTTCCAAAAGAAGAGCTTGTTATGGACTTGTCACACGGTTTACCAAAGAAAGTCGTCCACTTTATAGCATAAGCAGATAACTTCCACTCAGTGCACTACTCGATGTGGGCTAGTAATAAACATAAGCAGTTCATTTCGACTCAGTGCACCACTCTTAACCCTCTTTCTGTTCTCACCTGTGGTGCCTCTGATCGATGTCACAGTCCTCCTTCATTCACTGTTAAGAATGCTTAATCTTTCTCTCACTTTGGGAACTTTAGTATCACATTGTTTCTAGATCTTAATATCCCAAAACAGAGGAAGCAGAAATTTGGAGATGAAGCTCTGCTAAATTTGGTCTTGAGGTTCTGCTTCTGCAAAAAAGACCAACACACAGTGCCATGTTAATCTCCCAAGAAATCAATGACTTTGCTAACACTAATAGCTGTTTCCGAACATTGAACCTTAGTAAATCATTAATGGACCTTAGACTTTAAAAATATTCGAGTAAGGACTAAAAACATGATCCTTGGAATGAAAAAAATACTCTTTCACCACTATACATAAATACTCATTAGTACAAAATATAGAATTAATATAAGTTTTATGTGAAAATAATATAAAATTCAAATTTTATTCTTTTTTAATTTATTGTATTTTATAATCTTATATATTATCTTTTAAAATATAATAATATATAAGATTAAATTTTATTTTCGCATAAATTAGAATATGTATACTTATATAAATTTTATTTTTATAATGTTATGTATTTTTATCACATTATTGAAAACTTATTTTATACAATGAAGATATAATATATAAATTTTTTAGGCTAAATTGTACTTTTGATCCCCTACTTTAAGTCCAATTTTTTATTTGATCCCTCATTAATTTAATTCAGAAATTGAGTCTTCCTATTTTGTAAAATCCTGCAATATTGGTCCCGGACGCCTTAATTGGACGTTGACTATTAAGCTCAGATGTTGACTACACGTGTCAACGTCTGATAGACTCTTGAAAAATTTTATCCATCTATGGTGCAAAAAATTTACGCTGACCCAATCCCCCCTAACCCTAATCCCTAACCCTAAATCAAATGTATTTACAAATCCCTAATCCTAAAATGGTTTTCTGCCACCAACAATGTATTCTACAACTCCACAATGACGGGAACAAACCCCTCTGACACTGTCTATTGACTTTTCATGTGCAGGGGTGACGTCCCATTTGAGCTGTGTGGACAGTGCGTTATAAACGCAACGCAAAAACTATCATTAGACTTACAGTGTTCCTTGTCCAAACAAGCTGTGATCTGGTACGACGAGTGCATGGTTCGCTATTCCAACCGCTCTTTTTTCTCCACCGTAGACACAAGGCCTACTATTGGCCTATCCAACACTGCCAATACTCAAACCAGGCAAACTTCACGCGTTTGATGTTTGAAACCGTGAATGAAACTGCAGATAAAGCGGCCATTGCTACCAAGAAATATGCCACAAAGCAGGCAAACATATTCGAGTTTCGAACCTTTATTGTCTGGTTCAGTGCATGCCGGACTTGTCAACCCAAGGTTGCAGAAGTTGTCTTAATGATGCCATAGGGCTCCTTCCATGGTGTTGTGAAGGAAAATAAGGAGGGAGAATTTTAAATCCTAGTTGTAATGTTAGGTACAAATTGTACCCTTTCTTTCGCACCAACACCACTGCTTCCTCCCCAGCCCCAATGCCTACACCATCAGTCTCTGTTCCTCCAACTCCAACCACTTCTAACTCGTGAGGTAATATTATATGGTTCAGAATTTCATGCTTTGAGTTATACTTAGGTTGATGAAAAGAGAAGAAATGGAATGAATTATTGAAATAAAATAA
Source organism: Glycine soja (assembly GCF_004193775.1). NCBI lineage: Eukaryota > Viridiplantae > Streptophyta > Magnoliopsida > Fabales > Fabaceae > Glycine > Glycine soja. The sequence goes on along the minus strand of NC_041019.1, from coordinate 53,196,569 downwards.
GGTGAGGAATGGAATATAATGAAATTAAACTTTTAGGGTTAGGGATTTGTAAATACATTTGATTAGGGTTTTCATTTAGGGGTAGAGATTAGGGTTAGGGGGGATTGGGTCAGCATAAATTCTTTTTTACCATAGATGGGTAAAAATTTTCAAGAGCCTCTCAGACGTTGACACGTGACAGTCAACGTTTGAGCTTAACGGATTGAGGCGTTCGGGGATCAACATTGTAGGATTTTACAAAACAGGGGGACCCAATTTATGAATTAAATTATTGAGAAACTAAATGTAAAATTAGACCTAAAGTGGGAGATCAAAAGTGTAATTTAGTCTAAATTTTATCTTTAATTTATATTTTTTAATATAAATTATAATATCATAAAATGATAGTATTTTATTATTTTTAAAATATTTATATATGTGATTTAATAATAATATTTTTCTACTTATATTAAGATATTGTTGTTATTTATTATAATAGTATTTTTTTATTTATATTAAACTTTATTTAATCAGGTATGTATTTTTTAAAGAATTAAATTATATAGTAAAGATACATAATTAAATGACAATATTTTTTATTTTTTAAAATATTTATTTATGTGATTTATTGATGGTATTTTTTTATCTATATTACAAAAATTAGCATGAATATAGATAAAAATGTTGTTACTAAATCAAAGCATTATTTTAAAGATAAATATAATATAAAAAAATAAAATTATATAAATATACTTATTCTAATTTATGTGAAAATATAATTTAATCTTATATATTATATTTTGAAAGATAATATATAAAATTATAAAAATATAATAAATTTAAAAAGAATAAAATTTAAATTTTGAACTATTTTCTTATAAAACTTATATTAATACTATATTTTATATCAAATATTCAAATGAATACTTGGGTGTAGTGGTGAAAAAGTGTGTTTCTCACTCCAAGGCTCATGATTTTAGTGATGACATAAGTTAGACATTACATCTTATTGGACTTTGTTTAGTGTACATGTTGTATTAAAGTCAAATTAAATTCTCATCAATGCATAAATTTTACTTAATTATAACATATTGAACCTTAATGAATCATTAGTGTTACACTTATGTCTTATATTTTAAAATACTTAATTTTACAAAAGGGTATTTACTGATTATAATTTTTTAGTAATTATATAAAATAAAAAAATATTTTTAAAAAACACAAATTAAAAGGTTAATGATAAGCATGATTTATTTATCTTAATAAAAAATGTACATATTGATTTGTTAATTTAAAAATATTACTAATATATTAATTTCAATACTTTTCAACTATAAATTGTATTTAAGTATATCATATATTTATCATATATTTCAATACTTTTGCTAGATTTGTAAACCTCTTTTGTTTCTTTGATATGAATTCTAACAGCAAGGATTGGGCTAAAAATGTGAAGGATTTTAATTTGTCTTTCCATACCTTCTCAAGGAGGCAGTACGATATATATGGATTATTGCCAACTTGCAGAGATTTATTGTAATATGGTTTTTATATTTTTCAAGGAATTTAAATTAGTGTCTTGAACTTTAGATAACCATCTTTGGTGAGTGTAGGACAAGAACATTCATATTTTGACATCACAAAGATTCCATGACGGCATGTCCTTCTTAGGCATAAATTTATTGACGTCATAAACATTCATTTCTCAAACAACTCCAGGACCTCATCCAACCTCCTATATATATTGTACATATATTGTGATCATCATGTTCAAGGAAGCCACATTACAAACAAGCATCCTAGAAATGACAATTATATTACAATCACAATTTTGATCGCTAGTCACCATGCCTGATCATAGAGAGAGAAGCACTAAATTGATACCCATTCATATAAGACAACATTCAAAGAATGTATGGAATAAAATAAAATGATGTCTAAAATACAACTTTTTCTCCTTATTTTGTCCAATCTTCATTTTTGTTCTCCTATTTTAAATTAAATAAAATAATTTAGTCTTTCAATTTTTTAAAATCAGTCATTTTGGTCTAATATTTAGTTTTGCATATTTTTATTTTAATTTAATTGAATTCTAATATTAACGTATTTATTTAAGGTGTCATTGAGAATGATTTAACTAATTAAATATAAGTAATAAAAGAAATAAATATAGACAAAATTAAAGAGTGAACCAAAATATAAATTTTTCAAAAATTGAATACTTGAATGTCTTTGTTTTAAGACGTGAGACGGAAATTACAGATTGAGCAATAAGAGGATCAAAGTTGTATTATAGACTAAAATGATTTTTTTTTTGTAAAGGAGCAGAAATTGCAAATTAGTTGAATGTGATAGGGAGCTAGCTATAATTAAAGCCATTTATTATTATTGTCAAAATTTTGCAATATAAAAAACTTGAGGAAGAGTATCAAACCCTTACCAATTAACAAAAATTTGACTGATGGAGAGAAGAAGAAAATTGAAAGAGGAGTATGCGTTAGAAACATTTTTTCATAAGTGAAAATTTATTTATTGAAAATTATAAAATTTGAGAGAAAATTATTATACTTAATGTGAGACCTAAAAAAATTTTCAACATCAATAAATTTCTACCAAAAAATAGACTGCATTCAAAAGAGTACGTCAGATAGAACTTTTATAATATTTCTAAAGTTGAAATAATAAAAAAGAGATACGTTATTGATATCAGACCTGGCAAGTGGACAAATGCTTTGGAGGCATTAATTACTACTACTATTGGTCAAGAAATTAATTAAAATTTATCAAATTGTTCAGAAACTTACAAATCAATTTAATATAAAATTAATAAATCTCTTATATTAAACTCTTGAATTTATGGTAAATTATTTTGGAATTTGACTTTTCTGAACTTTCAAAACGACGTCATTTTGGAGAAATAACATATCAACACCAAAATGAATAGCAGAAAGGTCAGATCCATTATTTTGATTAACGTTTGTAAAGTAAATTATTATTTCAAGAATAAAGTAATTTATTATATTTAAAATATTATTTTTTTTAATAATTTCTATAATTATTTTAAACAATAAATATATCAAACATTCATTAAATAATAAATGTTATCAAAAGAAACTGCTATACTAAAAATATAAAAAAATAATATATTCAAAGCATTTACTAATATTTTTTTCTTATATAAACTAATACTTTTTTTTATTTAGAATAAAAAACATTAATTATTAAATATTATATTAAAAATATAAATATCATTAATTATTTATTAAATTATTTTAAGAAATTAATAAAAATATATTAAATATTTCTTAACACTTATTAAAACACTTGATAGCATGACCTTGATTAGTTACGTTACGAGTTTGACCATACAAATCTTTTGTGCCGCACCTTCACTATCATCTTCTACACAGTTGGTTGATGGTGTTGTTAGAATCATATATATTAAGTTCCTCTCTTTTTCTTTTCTCTTGTATCTCTTGTCTTTTCTATCTTCCATTCTCTAAGGCAAGTCCTAAATCAATACTTCATTTCACTTTCAAGTTTCAAATTTCTCCCTTTCTTCCACCAAATCTCATCCTTCTCTTTTCCACCACTCACATCCTCGCAAGCCATTCGAAACTTGTTGAAGGTTTGAAATCTTTCTCTCTTTTTTTTTTTGTATTTTTTTCTTATTCAATTTGTTTTTCATTATTTAATTTTTGTTTGATCTATTTGTGCAATTCATTTGTTCATTTTTCCCTATTTCCCCTTGAGGTTTTCTAGATCTATTTTATCCTATTTTCCAATTCTTTTCACTTTTTGTTAGGTAACACAAAAACCGACTGGGTTTGACCCGCATAGAACAAAGTAGAGTTTGCATGTCCCTAATTGAGCAAAAATGATTGATTCGGTTCTTGAAATATGTTCTATGTCTGAGTAATGGAAATACAGCCTACATAGTATTTAACTACTATGTTTACTTAACGGATGAACAACTTATCACTGCTGCTTAAAGGTAACATTTCTCTTATTCTTAATTTCCATTTGTGTACATGCAAGTGGTGGGTTATTATACAACCTTTTAAAGCAAAATACCCTATCTATATATAATAATTTATAAGATTTACTATATTAACATAAAAGACTAAACTCTACATAATATAATTTTTTGGTGCCGATGTAATATATTTAAAATATATATTATAATATAAATTACATTTTTATAACTTGTTTGTCCAGTCTACATATTAGTTTTGCCTAGCTAATCTGCGTTTTGTGTTTGGTAAAAAATTGTTGATAAGGCCATCACAAAGTTGACCTATGGACCACACTATAGTTACTATCATGAGTCTGTCATATTTTTAGTTCTTTTGAATATATATATATATATATATATATATATATATATATATGATTGTTTTTGGTAATTAATGGTTTTTCAACCCAAACCCTAATGCAGAATAAATCTGAGTGAATGAAAATTTTATAGGATGTTCAAAATTTATGGCAGCCTGCTCAGGATATATTTCTAGTCCAAGCAAATCTGACTATCTTTTTGTTTTTCAATGCATCAAGAAATTAATTATATATTTTACAAGATTTTGAAGCCCGAGTTGTTCCTTACAAATGATGATACTATTAAAGAAAGAATTTCAGTTCTCTTATACTATTTTGATTACTTACTTCTTTTTAATATATTCGAGAAGTATCTTTTGCTAGATTTGTAAACCTCTTTTGTTTCTTTGATATGAATTCTAACAGCAAGGATTGGGCTAAAAGAATATATGAAATATTATCTGTCATCAAATAGGGATTACCTCTTCAATGAAGCATTTATAAAAAGAAATATATTTCGTTAGAATCTTTCAATTTCTGACTTCATTGATTCCTAGCATATGCAGATAAATACATGGGAAATTCCCTGTTAAGGCTTTTGTTTCTTGCATTTTCTGGTCATGAGAAAATTAAAATAATCATGTGAAACATTTAATATATATGCAGGAAGCATAAAGAAATGGGTAATAACAATTCAGCTGCCAGAATATACTGGAATGATTATCTGATGAATCAGATTCTGGTAATCATATTTATGTCCTGCAATGTCGCAGACCTTGCAGCTGCCTTGCTCATTTGCAAAACCTAGAATAAAGCTTGTCGAGGCCCATTTCTTTGGACTTGCCTCAACTTCTTTGGAAAAACAAACACATTTTCCATTTCAATTTTGTCATCCAGATGTGTAAAAGCAAAGAAATGGTACGATGTTAGCTTGTACCATTTGTTAGCGTGATTACATTGTTGATAAATTTCTGTCTTTTTGGATATTATGCCAGGATTTTTATCCTTATTGCCTATAACAACTGTTCAAGCTAGTCAAATAGAGAGTGCTCTTGTGAATGTCCATAAGCAATGTGTGACAAAACTAACAAACATGAAAGTGCAAGGAAGACTCAAATTGTTGATCATAATTTTGCCTGATGTCAAGGGGTCTTATGGTGTGTGTATGTCTTCAATTTCATGTTTACACTAAAACTCTAATTTGATTTTATTATCTTAAATCTGTCTTGTTCTGGCAGGGAAAATAAAATGCATATGTGAAACTGAACTAGAAATAGTTTCAGTGTTGTCAGCGACACAAGTTGCAAAAGATGAGCATGCAATATGGAAAATAAAGTGCTATGTGCTATTTTATCATCTTAAATTTCAAGATATTGCATAATCGTCTTTCCAACTTACCTCGGCAGATAATACTGAGAAACTATTCCTAGTTCAGTTTCACATATGCGTTTATTAATTTCCTGTCAGAACTAGAAATATTTAAGATGATAAAATCAAATTATTGTTTTAGTTTGAACATGCAAGACACACTTGCACTCAACATAAGACCCCTTGACATCAGGCAAAATTATGATCAATAATTGGAGTCTTCCTTGCACTTTCATGTTTGCTAGGTTTGTCACACACTGCTTATGCACATTCACAAGAGCACTCTCTATTTGACTTGTTATAGGCAGTAATGGATCTGGATAAAACTCCTGGCATAAAATCCAAACAGGTAAAGAAATTTATCAACAATGTAGCCATATGATAATCACACTAACAAATGGTACAAGCTAACATCGTACCATTCCTTTGCGTTTACACATATCTGCCAAAGGATGACAAAATTAAAATGGCAAATCTCTGTTTGTTCTTCCAGAGAAGTTGAGGCAAGCCCGAAGAAATGATGCATGACAAGCTTTATTCCAGGTTTTGCAAATGAGCGAGACAGTCAAAGATTAGTTTGTAACCAGGGAAGAATAATGTATTAATATCTCCTCAGACAGTCAAATATTTCATAGAAATTATAGTATTAGTCTGTTAATCATAATTAAGCTTATGTACTAGAAAAAAATATATTAGTGACGAAGCACCTTACTTGTAATTTTGAAAATTTTTGTTACTAAAATTTTTGTGATGCTATTATTGACAGAGAAACAAACTTTAGAGAGAGAAAGGAATTAAAGTGTGTGAGTGCGGAGGGAAGCGGATTGGGAATTGAGTACTTTTGGAACGGCGGTGAATATACAACATAGTGTCATTATATATGGATGATGAATATCTATCTATTTATCTATTTTATCTCTATATTAGTGTGTGTTTTTCGTAGAGAAGATAGAAACACTTGTGCAATATGATTGTAAATTGCAAAATTTGTTGTATAATAATACATCCTCTATAAACATTTTAGAAAGTTGTTAATGGTAAAATTATTTAGACATTTGCCCTCTACTTAGAACGTGGCACTAGACAATGTGTGTGGGAAAGGAGAGTTTTTGGTATTTGGTGCTGCGAGTTAGGGGGAGTTACATGGTGCAAAGGGAAATGGTTGAACATATATGCTGCCGGAGAGCCTTGAGTTGGCAGGTAAACTAGCTAGTTGAGGGAGACTTTTAGGATAGATGTAGTTTCTGGACATAAAACCTTTTTATAGAATAGTGAATAGTCTATGGATTACTGGTGGTGTTTTGAGCTAGCGATTTACCAGGTTTTGTTTTAATTATCAAATCAGAAGAATGCATTAGTGTCTGATCGAGTTAGGTGGATGGATTTTCAATTAAATGATTTTTCTTTATCTTTTAATCGGAGGCAGAGCTATAACACCTTGATTTTCATTAATATCTACTTAAGTTTATTGATCCTAAATACAAGTAAAAATATTATTTAAAATAAAAATTGAATTAAATGAATTTTTTCGTATAAGTTTCAGCAGCTAATTTAACTATAAAACTTAGATTGTGGTGTGAGAGATAGTAAAAGTTTCTTCAGTTTTCTATTAGTAGACAGTCAAATAGTTCATAGAAATCAATATTATCAATGTTAATTAAGCTTATGTAAGATTTTGGATTATGGATTAAAATAACATTATTTTATTCAGTATTGAATATGCGCTTCACAATGAGCCTTTCTAGAGCAGAAAAAAAATACTCATGAGGAGCAACCCTCGTACATGTTTAATGACAAATGAGTACTTATGTTGTTAGCATGCTAATTAGACCAATAGAAGCATTTATCTCCATAAATTGAAGTTTTACACCAAATTCACTAATTAAACCAAACATTGGTCACCTGGTCAAAGATTTTTCCTTTGGAGCATGGCAAATTTGCAAATGAAGCTTCCTCACTGGCCCTTTGGGTCTTCGGATCTGCACCACAATGTTTAAGAGGGAACTTTTATTTTATCCCCCCTATGTAATTCCTTTGCAAAACCATACCTTCAGTTAAACTCACAACCAACCTTAAGGTTCAGTAATGACTATGGAATAATAAATACATATCTTTTGGTGATCTAGGTATCTCTCGATCTATTTTTTTTTTCTATTTTCAAGGCTCCGGTAGATACAATCTCTACTTTTGAATCTATGTTTAGATGTTTTTTGTGGGCAGGGTAGGGGGAGAAATAAAATCCACTAGGTTGAATGGAATAGGGTGTTCTTGGAGAAGGAGGTGGGAGGTTTGGGGATAAAAAAAAAAACCTTAGGGCTTTAAATATAACCTGATTAGGTCAGTCTCTGTGATATAGGTGGATTCTAAGGTGAAGTCCAAAATTCACTTCCTCACTGGTGAGGAAGCAAAATTATCTGCAACAACAGGTTTGTTACTCGAAGAAAAACAAATGAAAAATATTTAAAAATGAAATGAAAAATAATTTAAAAATAGATTTAAAAAATCATGTTTTGTCATCGTGTAGGTAGGTTGTGTTTCCCTTTTTATTTTTTTAGAACATCTTCCTTTTTGTCACTATGTAGGTTCATGACTATGTTTCAGAATTTGCATTTGCATCCATGATTCAATCATTTTTATTCTCTCAAATTAAAAAGACAATTTTTTTAAGTCCTTTTCTTTTATCCTATTCTTCCTATTATAATCTGAAACCCATTCAACTTCCTCCAATGTCTCACCATTGTTTATTCCCGACACATGGGAAGGCGCAACAACATCGTAGAGACTGTGAATGTCACTGTGACAGTCATCGTCACTGCTAAATCTAGAGTCCAATCGACTGTCGTGCCCCTCCACTTTGGTTTCGTGTGCATGAGTTTCTAGATCTGTGTTATGAGTTGAGATAAGCTCAGAGTGATTTTCTAACATTTGGGGCCTAGGATCCTCCAAAAAAGAGAAAGGTATGGAAAGAGTTTGTATTAATTTTCAGTTGTCCCATTACATTCATGATTTTGCTATATATAGGCATCAAAGATGCCTCTGATTTGAAAATGGAAAATAACAGAATTCTTAATCATACTTGGTTGTTTATGTCTGATGGTTGTTGTTGTGTTGTCTTCTTCATAACAATCTTAGATTAAGGGAACCATGAATGTTCGTGACTATCAAAAGAAAAACTAGAGCAGAAAAAATGGGACATAAAAAAATCCAAGCTAGTAAATAAAATTGGGGAAGATGCAATAAAATTATGAAGCTGCTAATTTAGTCTTAAGGGTTTAGTTCATTTAACTAGAGAAGGAAAAATGCTTAAGTTTCACAATAAAATTTCAGAATTTAAAAAATGATTATTGAAAAAGAGCATATAGTAACAAACTTCATAGTCTGGTTCTCAAAGTGTGAGATTGAGAAAATATCCAAAAGATGTGGTGCCAATTCTTTGACACTTAACATGACCATTTGCCAGAATGAATGAAAGTTTGGTGCATACGAAATTGTTATATATAAATTTGTACTTATTACCATGTAACAGTCATTATTTATATATAATGCATATGTTAGAGAAATACAATCGATGATTTATCTTTGAAGAACAAAACTATCCTGACAAAAAAGTAACACTATTAGAAAATACACTTTTAACATCGGTTATTTAGGGCATTCTACATTGGTTTTAAAACTGATGTTGAAAGCACCGATGTTGAATGTATTGTTGTTAACATCGATTTTTAAAAACCGATGTTAACATAAAAAGATGACATCGGTTTTATAAATAAACGATGTTATAAACAAAGAAGTACAACAAAATAAGTGTATGGATGAGGGACGTTGACATTGGTTTTTCGTAAAAACCAATGTTAATGTAATAGATTAACATCGGTTTTTAGAGGAAACCGATGTCAATATTCATCATTTATGCACTTATTTGTTGTAGTAAGCTATGTATAACATCGGTTATTTGTAAATAACTGATGTTAAGGTGCATGTTGACATCGGTTTTTGTTAATAACCGATTTTGTTTGCTTTATTAACATCGATTTTTGTTAATAACCGATGTTGTTTTCAAGTTTTTTTTTGTATAAACTTTCTGTTTTTACAATAAACCCAAAATTGTACCTGTAAAATGCAATTTCAGACCCAATTCACAACAAATAAACATTTTATTCTGCTTTCAAGCAATTTTAATCACACAATAAACATTGAATAATTGATTAATCATAAACAACCATCAACAAATGAATTCAATGTTCAAATTACATAGGAAATGTCAAAAATGTTAAACCAAAATAAACTAAGCTAAACTTAATGTCCTTATACCCTAAGTCTGATCTCTAACTCGGAGATAATGTTGTGCCCACTGGATCCGCAACGCCTTTAATCTCTCTGGATCCAATGGTCTAGGATCGTTAAAATACTACATGATGAAATAAATGATAATAAGTTGATAATGTAATACAAATTATAAAAAAATTGAATTTGTTTGAAATAAATGTACTGCTTCCCAGTTATTCCTAAAACTTCCTAAAATGATGGTGGACATCTAGTGCATGACATAGTAGCCGCACTCAGTATTTCCCTTTTGTCTATTACACTAAATACATAATGAAATTTGGATATTAATTAAACAATTAGTGTACAAACACATAAGAAATATATATAAGTGGAAGTTTTATGTAAATGACGTACCTTGACGACAATCCACCTAGCAAGAGCCTTTGATTTAGGCTGTGGAGCATCATCAAGACCTTTTAAAACACTGTTCCAGATGAGTTACAATTAAAAACTGGTGTTGTTGAGGTATTCCAATGCAAATGTATTGAAAAGAACACTAACCTGTTAATAATCCCCTTAAGGTAGTTGTCTGGCCAGTTATGCAATGAACAAAACCAGACAACTAGGTGTTCCTTGGGTAGGATGACCACCATCTGCCAGTGTCCACTGCAATGGAGACGAATATGGCTTAGTATATTAGTAAACATTAATTAAATTCAGTTATTTTGTGTGACTTACCCATTTAGGTAGGCTCCAAGATAGACACCGCGTTTTGAACTCTGCATCCAAGTCTTTATGTAACTTTCAGACTCAAACTACGATTGTCCAAACCTCTGACTGGACTGTGGCTCGAGGAATCCATAGATATCAGAATTCCCCGCTCGCATACTTGTTTCAGTGAGATGCCTGTTTATGTTAAGTCAAAGTTAAATATTTATGAATTGAAAGCAATAACTTAGGTATTAAAAGTAATATAAAATGACTTACAGAATCGACAACTGTAACACTGATATGCTGAAACATTGACCACTGTGTGCGATTTCAGAGAGTTATTCGTGCTTTATGTAGAGCGGGAAATCTGGATTAAAGACCCCGAACACGGTGGCATCCCATGTAACCTGATAAGGCCTCAAGAAAAGCTCTGTGATGGTCAATGTCATCAGATAAAGCGAATCATCGACCTCCGGATTGGGCTTTGGAGATGGTTTTGTCGGAGACACCGCTACCTGTTCATGAAACAAAGTTAAATGGCCTAATTTGAGGCATGCTAAATGAATTAATTTAAAAAGAAGAAACATATAGTAAGAGTAAAGTACCTGTTGTGATAAAGACTTGACCAGATGTGTCAGCCAAGCAAGGAAGGTGTGAAGTGTCTGCCCCACTAAGGAAACCTCATCAGTGGGTACAAGAACTGGAGCATTTGCATCTGTAACCTCCTCCACACCCACCTTTACTTGGTCAGGAAACAAATGAGTGTTATGAACAGCAGTGGATCCCTCATAAACTCTCCCCAGGGCAACCAGGTGGGCATGATCTGCTTCGATGTACAAGCTGCACCTATCTGAGTCACCCGTCTCAGGATCATTTCCTGAGGGATCAACACAACTCCCCTTTGTGCTTACTCGAGGACCGGAGGGACCAACCAGAGGCTCGGGAGGTAGTGCAAGTCCCTAAGATTGCATCTGGGACTGCATCTGCCTGAAGGATGCCATGAGCTGTTGTGTCACTTTTTCTGTGATGGACTCCTCTAGCTGGTCCTTGATTTGCTGGATCAACTGCTGCAATTCTTCAGGAGGCAAGGAGGAAGAGCTGCGGAACATCCGTGGAGTCGATCCAAATTATTTCTTGATGGTGACACCGACTCCAGCAGCACGGACACGTCCAGGGTGCTCTGGACGTCCAATAACAGCGGTGAGAACATCCTGACGTCCATGGGGGACGAAGGATCCCTGTGTCGCCTGCTCCTCAAAGGAATCCTGCACAGAAAATACACAGTTGTACATGGCATTCACAAAATATTGAAATATAATTCTAATGGTTAGTTGAAAATGACTTACGATCTTCGCAGCAATTTTCTTTGCGGCCTCAGTCATCATCTCCCCTGTTTTTTTTGTGCAGGCCATCTTACATTTCACGTGGTGTCTGACCGGGGATGGAGGGTCGATGACACCATTAACGCTTCCTGACTGTGCAGCTTCCTCCAACTTCTTCTTCGTCTTCTCAGCCAGGAGCTTTTGCTCCAAATAGTCATAACCCCCACAAGACAAAATGTGGGGGACAGTGTTATGCTTCTGGATGACCTGTGCCTTTTTGCGCACATCCTGCAAAAATAAAACAATAATCTTTCAAATTGCTAGAATGAAGTATAACAAGTTATTTTTTTAAAAAACAACTTAAATGGAAAGGAACATACCTCCCAAGAAGGGTCTTTGCGAGTCTGGCAAAAATGGACCCATTTTTCCTTGCTGATGCCGTATTTCTCATAGATAGTGTCCTCCACACCGTCCTGATCGGCTGCAATGGCTCATTTCCTCGTGAGGTCTGATTTAAACTGCCTCCATCTCTCGCCCACGGTCTGAAGTAACTTCCTTTTCGTCCTACTGTCAGAAGCCTCTGGGATTTCAAATTCCTCCTGACAACATCAAATAAAGTTTATTTGTTATAATAATGTATTTTTTGGCTATTAATTAAACAAAATCAAATAAGAAAAGAAAAATACTTGAATATCCTCCCAAATCAGGTCCTTTTGAGCAGTAGGGACCTCCTTCCAGTTCTTGTAGGTGAGGTCCACCTTATCACGTACCACAATCCCCAAATATGTTCTTAATTTCTTCCTGTGGGGACCATTGGCCTTGCCGGTATCAGGATCAACATGGATCACTGGTCTCTCAGCACCAGGTGGTCTAGTAGACAACGATCGTAGACGTGAGGCTTTGCGTGTCCGCTTCACGGCAGACGACAAAGCTGATGTGTTGGAAGGAGGAGGAGGAGAAGGAGGAGGATGAGAGGCAGGTGGAGAAGCCATGATCCTTTTATACAATAACATACAACAACATATAAAATGTAAATTTTGATTACAGACAAATATCAACATCAAGAGTTCTTTATGTAAGTAATATGGAATAGTGGGGTTCGGGGGTGGTCATGCTTTATTATTGTTGGTGTGTGTGTGTGTGTCTCTGTATGTGTGTGTCTCTTTCTCTCTATGTGTGTATGTGTGTATGTGTGTGTGTATGCTTTCAAAAAAGGATTAATCAAAAGAGGATAAGTCATAAGTGATTTACTTGTGCTTTTTAATTGTGATTCAAAACAAGATAAGATGTAATAGTAGTGAAAAAGTCTGATAAATCAAAAGTCTGATAAATTAAGGTTGATGATGTCTTGTGATACTTGTGCTTTAAATTTGTTTCAAGACATGAAAGAAAATTACTGTGTAGCACAAATAACAATAATCGTAGAGAGGTGAAGATTACATAGTGTGCACTCAAAGCTAGATTTCCATGGGATTTAAAGGATGTCAAAGTGGGATCAATCATTGTTTGCTAGTTTTTTTTGCCTTTCTTTCTAGAAGTACTCCAAAATGATAATGACATAATGAATTATAGTTAGTATTAATTAAAAAAAATCTTAATGCAAACATCACCAAATGCGCACAATCTCACATTTAAGAAAGTTGAAATTAATAAGCAATTAAGTATGACCGTTAGTTCTTGAAAGTTAATGAAAAATGATAAGTTGTATGCATGAAAACAATTTCAGTTTTAACATTAGCAATCACATTAAAAGATGAGAACACGAGAGAAATCAAAGACGAAAACTTCAGTAATTATGCTATTTCGTAGTCTCAAACTCGATATAATAACCATTAAATTAATATCTATGGATGTGTTATTTTTCATGTTTTATACAGAAAATTTAACATGGATACCATGCAAATTAAGTGCCGCAGAGCAATTGCAAAGAACATAACTACAAGAGTGATAAGACACTATTTTTATTTGAACAATTTCCTTTGTTACAAAAGAAAGCATATTCAGTGATATTAGAATTTAAAAGTTAGTCAAACAAATACAGCAATTTACGTAACAAAGAATGGTATTGGGCTTGCAAATTGATTATTTGTTATTTACTTTCCAAATTATTCAATAAAAACTACTTTCATGGCATTGCAAGTTATCCTGTACTCAGCAACAAGTGGTGCGTATGAATCAAACAGTTCTACAACTATACTAGTAATGCATAGAAAAACAATTTCAAAATAGTTTTCGAATCAAAGATATAAATACTTGAGTTCGAGGCTTCAGCACAATTGACTATCTAGTAATGACCGCAAGACCACTTTTAATTTCGAAACAACAATGACCACAGGATCAACAATGGCTAAAATCACTCCTAATGGAATTTGAAAATAGTATGGCAGCATAATTTAGTGTTTAGAAAATTCAAAAATAAGAGGCTAAATGACATTATAAATAATATTCTAAATTCCACCAAAATAACTTTCAAGCCACTTAATTTTTAGAATCTGTTTTGATCTCTCAAGACCTACCCTATCATTTTGTTAGACAGCTAAAACTAACCAACCACAAACATACAAAGATGGAGCAAAAACTGATTTGTTGTATTTCAGTTATGCATCATATTTAAAGTGTTACAATGAGATTTTAAATACAAATGTAACAGTGATGTTCTTTGGAGGACCAGATGATAGAGAAGCATTTCAATCATACATGTTTGGTAAATTTTCGATATCCCTTCTGTCAATTTCATTCATACATGTATAGCTCTACCCCCTTAGACATAAAACAGAAAAGCTCTACACATCCTATCATTGCTTGACACATGTACCACTATGTGATCCCCTAATACAGAAAGCAAGGAGAATGCAATTCCACTGTAACAGAACTATTTTATTTAGCACTACTAGAGTAACAGCCTAGTGAATGTATTCCTCCCAATCCATGGGCTTTCGGCTAGTGTGTCTGGGCCTCTGGTGTTGAGTGTTGTCACTTACCAATAAAGAAATTCAAGAAATCTAATGGTCAATTAAATTTGCTAAAAATTTCAGACTTTCATGTGAATCCACATAAAATATGGTGAGCGCGATGCTTGTTAACAGACATTTATAGTGAACCACCTAAAATATGGAGAAGAAAAATAAGCTACAAAACATTGCATATTTGCCATTGTGACTTGTGAAGCATGACTTTAAACACGTTCTTGCAAATTAGATCAAAGATTCAAAATAGAAAGAAAGAAGCTTGCAATGCTTAACTTCCATTTTAAACTACAAATTCAACACATAGTTATATCAGATACTAGCTTTTTAAATAAACTTGTGCAAATTATTATATATATCTAGCTCACAGATGAAAACTTCAAATAGTTTTGAGAAAGTCAAGATATTTTTGTTCACGTAGGCTGCTTCACGGGTCAGGTCAGGTGACGAAGAAAAACTGATAATAGTTGAAATTAAAGAGACGTTAGGAGGAAATAATGGACTTATATAATCTTATAGATATAATAAACATATAATAACACTTATATGAGGCTCATTGGATCATGATAATAAGTTTATTATATAATTGTCACTGTCTTCCCATTCAACGTTTCACCTAACAATGGTTTTTGATCCAAATGTATAACTTGATTCCTTGCTTCTAAATTAGACTGACCCTAATATAGATGAGAACCACAATAATAAATTAAATATATGTATCATACACAACTTGTGAGAATACATGTCCTGCCCCAAAACCGTTTATATATACATAACACAAGTCCACGTAACACACGCAGCACATGGAAATTGTTTTAGTGTTGCGCAAGTCTAATCCTAACATACCACAAAGTTTTACCATAAAATGATTTGTTGGCAAAGGAATTTCACTAGAATTGAAAATAGGTAAATTTGAGTTGAAAATAAAAAGTCTAGAAACCAATTCAAGTACAGAATCACCATTAATGTAAGTTTTAACAACTTATTATTCGGAAATATAGCTAGGCCCAAGAAATTTAGGTGCATCATCACAGCTAGTAATCATGTGACTCCTTCATCCGCTTAGATCACAGCTTTATTCATCGCCATAGCCGAGTCCACTGCCTCTCTGCAACCAGAAAATACAAAACGAATTGGGTTGGAGCACCAACAATATAAGCATATTTATCAACAATGCAATTCAATTAAATGCTAGAACATGGAAATTGAAGAAAACTAAAAGGGTCTGTGCATGTATATATGCTTTTAAAGGGTACTTTGTTTTGAAACTTTTTTTTTTCTATTAAGAGAGAGAGAGAGAGAGAGACAAATTTACAGCCCCAAGTTGTATCATTATTATTGCATCATACATATAAAATTTTCTTAAAGTGTCAATACAAACTTTGCAGCACTAGTGCTTGTGTGCTTGGTTAAACAGCACTAAAAGGGCTGATAAATTTACCTCAGGATTAAAGGTGAGTGCAACCTTGATCTCCCCACAGTACTTCTGGTCCTTCACGACATTATAAGAAGTTTCTGGAATGCTCCCCACAGCAAACACTGGTTCCAGATTAATTCTGCATATAAGTTAGAAACGTTTGCCCTTAGTTTCTCAAAAGCCCTAAAAAGGGGGTTTCTTTTTTGGAAGTCAAAGATATACATTAAAAAGGGTTTTTTTTTTTTTTAAACAATCAATTATTTAACTGCTTCACACGAGTTGAGAGAACAAATCACAAATTTAATGTAGTATATGTTTGGAACTTCGTTCCCCAAGCAAAAAATCATGTCATCAAATGAGTCTTTGGTGTAAAAGCTAGAACTATGTGCTTCAACTTTAATATGAAAACCACATACATGATCCTTAATCAAACACACTAGTTTCTGTTTTCAAAAGCAAAATTTTCCTTTTGATTAAATATATCAAACATGTGTGGAATGTTACTAGCATTTCCTCTAACACTTTTTCTAACTTTTATAATAAAAAAATTTATTAAAAACTATAAAATTATTAGAAAAATTTATTAAAAACTATAAAATTATTAACATTTTAGATATAAATATTTTTAAAAATCATTTGGCCATATTATTATGAAATTAATCTTTTAACGTGACAAGATTAATTATTATACTGCTAATCATTTTTTTCTTATCTTATTTACAATCTCTCATTTATGGATGTTGGGCATTCAGAAGACTGTACCATTAGATAAATTCGGTACAACAATGTTTTTAGATTCATGTTGCATAGCCTTCCAAACTGAAAGACTCTTTCAAAAATTGATATATGTATAATTTAGGTGACAAAAAGTCGATATTCTTCTAAAGACAAAAGAAAAGTTTGTTTTGGACTTATCACACGGTTTCTCAATGAAAGTCGTCCACTTTATAGCATAAGCAGATAACTTCCACTCAGTGCACTACTCGATGTGGGCTAGTAATAAACATAAGCAGTTCATTTCGACTCAGTGCACCACTCTTAACCCTCTTTCTGTTCTCACCTGTGGTGCCTCTGATCGATGTCACAGTCCTCCTTCATTCACTGTTAAGAATGCTTAATCTTTCTCTCACTTTGGGAACTTTAGTATCACATTGTTTCTAGATCTTAATATCCCAAAACAGAGGAAGCAGAAATTTGGAGATGAAGCTCTGCTAAATTTGGTCTTGAAGTTCTGCTTCTGCAAAAAAGACCAACACACACTGCCATGTTAATCTCCCAACAAATCAATGACTTTGTTAACACTAATAGCTGTCTCCGCACATTGAACCTTAGTAAATCATTAATGGGCCTTAGACTATAAAAATACTGATTAAGGACTAGAATCATGATCCTTGGAATGAAAAACACATTCTTTTACCACTACACCTAAATACTCATTAGTACAAAATATAATATTAATATAAGTTTTATGTGAAAATAATATAAAATTTAAATTTTATTCTGTTTTAATTTATTGTATTTTATAATCTTATATATTATCTTTTAAAATATAATAATATATAAGATTAAATTTTATTTTCGTATAAATTAGAATATGTATACTTATATAAGTTTTATTTTTATTTTGTATATTATATTTTTATAATGTTATGTATTTTTATCAATTATTGAAAACTTATTTTATACAATGAAGATATAATATATAAATTTTTTAGGCTAAATTGCACTTTTGATTTCCCACTTTAGGTCCAATTTTGCATTTGGTTCCTCATTAATTTAATTCATAAATTTGATCTTTCTATTTTGTAAAATCTTAAAATGTTGGTCCCGAATGCCTTAATTGGACATTGACTATTAAGCTCAAATGTTGACTATCACGTGTCAATGTCTGAGAGGCTCTTGAAAATTTTTATCCATCTGTGGTAAAATAAAATTTCAGCTGCTACCAACAATGTATTCTACAACTCCATAGTGACGGGAACAAACCCCTCAGACACTGTCTATGTACTTTTCATGTGCACGGGTGACGTCCCATTTCAGTCGTGTGCACAGTGCGTTATAAACACAACGCAGAAACTATCATCAGACTCATAGTGCTCCTTGTCCAAACAAGTTGTGATCTGGTACGACAAGTGCATGGTTCGCTATTCCAACCGCTCCTTTTTCTCCACTGTAGACACAAGGCCTGTTATTGGCCTGTCCAACACCGCCAATATCTCAAACCAGGAAAACTTCACGCATTTGATGTTCAAAACTGTGAACAAAACTATAGATGAAGTGGCCATTGCTGCCAAGAAATACAACACAAAGCAGGCAAACATATTCGGGTTTCAAAACCTTTATTGTCTAGTTCAGTACACGCCAGACTTGTCAACCCAAGGTTGTAGAAGTTGTCTCAGTGATGTCGTAGGGCTCCTTCCATGGTGCTGTGAAGGAAAACAAGGAGGGAGAATTTTAAATCCCACCTATAATGTCAGGTACGAATTGTACCTTTTCTTTCATGCCAACACCACTGCTTCCTCCCCAACCCCAATGCCTACACCATCAGTCTCTGTTCCTCCAACTCCAACCACTTCTAAGTCGGGAGGTAATATTATATGGTTCAGAATTTCATGCTTTGAGTTATACTTAGGTTGATGAAAAGAGAAGAAATGGAATGAATTATTGAAATAAAATAAGTTGAGGAATAGAATATAATGAAATTAAACTTTTAGAGTTAGGGATTTGTAAATACATTTGATTTAGGTTTTCGTTTAGGGGTAGAGATTAGGGTTAGGGGGGATTGGGTCAGCGTAAATTTTTTTTATCATAGATGGGTAAAAATTTTCAAGAGCCTCTCAGATATTGACACGTGACAGTCAACGTCTGAGCTTAACGGTCAACGTCCAATTAAGACGTTCGAGGACTAACATTGCAGGATTTTACAAAACAGGGAGACCCAATTTGTGAATTAAAATACTGGAGGACCAAATGCGAAATTAGACCTAAAGTGGGGACCAAAAGTGTAATTTAGCCTAAATTGTATCTTTAATTTATATTTTTTTAATATAAATTATAATATCACAAAATGATAGTATTTTATTATCTTTTAAAATATTTATATATGTTATTTAATAATAATATTTTTTTACCTATATTAAGATATTGTTTTTATTTATTATAATAGTATTTTTTATTTATATTAAACTTTATTTAATCAGGTATGTATTTTTTAAAGAATTAAATTATATAGTAAAGATACATAATTAAATGACAGTATTTTTTATTTTTTAAAATATTTATGTATGTGATTTATTGATGGTATTTTTTTATATATATTACAATAAATAGCATGAATATAGATAAAAAATTTGTTACTAAATCAAAGCATTATTTTAAAGATAAATATAATATAAAAAAATAAAATTATATAAATATACTTATTCTAATTTATGTAAAAATATAATTTAATCTTATATATTATATTTTGAAAGATAATATATAAAATTATAAAAATATAATAAATTAAAAAGAATAAAATTTAAATTTTGAACTATTTTCGTATAAAACTTATATTAATACTATATTTTATATCAAATATTCAAATGAGTATTTAAGTGTAGTGGTGAAAGAATGTATTTCTCACTCCAAGGCTCTTGATTTTAGTGACCACATAAGTTAGAGATTACATCTTATTGGACTTTTCTTAGTGTACATGTTGTACTAAAGTCAAATTGAATTCTCATCAATGTATAAATTTTACTTAATTATAACATATTGAACCTTAATGAATCATTAGTGTTACACTTATACCTTACATTTTAAAATACTTAATTTTACAAAAGGGTATTTACTAATTATAATTTTTCAGTAATTATATAAAATAAAAAATTATTTTTTAAAAAACACAAATTAAAAGATTAATGATGAGCATGATTTATTTATCTTAATAAAAAATGTACATATTGATTTGTTAATTTAAAAAGATTACTAATATATTAATTTCAATACTTTTCAAGTATAAAGTGTATTTAAGTATATCATATATTTCAATACTTTTGCTAGATTTGTAAACCTCTTTTGTTTCTTTGATATGAATTCTTACAGCAAGGATTGGGCTAAAAATGTGAAGGATTTTAATTTGTCTTTCCATACCTTCTCAAGGAGGCAGTACGATATATATGGATTATTGCCAACTTGCAGAGATTTATTGTAATATGGTTTTTATATTTGTCAAGGACTTTAAATTAGTGTCTTGAACTTTAGATAATTGCCTTTGTAAAAACTGTGCTGCTTAAGGTAGGAATTTGTTCTCATTGTTGTGGAGCTCTAAAATCGAAGTCTGACATATATATATATATATATATATATATATATATATATATATATATATATATATATATATATATCAGTGAATTGTGTGTTCTTTTGCTGGGCTATATGCATAATATGGTGATTTGTCTAATCCTGGATAGTAGTTAGCAATCCTTGGGGCAGATTTTGCACCCTTGCTCTCTTATGGAAATTGAGATTAGTGAAAGCTAACCATCTTTGGTGAGTGTAGGACAAGAACATTCAGTTTTTGACATCACAAAGATTCCATGACGGCATGTCCTTCCTAGGCATAAATTTGTTGACGTCATAAACATTCATTTCTCAAACAACTCCAGGACCTCATCCAACCTCCTATATATATTGTACATATATTGTGATCATCATGTTAAAGGAAGCCACATTACAAACAAGCATCCTAGAAATCACAATTTTGATCGCTAGTCACAATGCCTGATCATAGAGAGAGGAGCACTAAATTGATACCCATTCATATAAGACAACATTCAAAGAATGTATGGAATAAAATAAAATGATATCTAAAATACAACTTTTTCTCCTTATTTTGTCCCATCTCCATTTTTGTTCCCCTATTTTAAATTAAATAAAATAATTTAGTCTTTCAATTTTTTAAAATCAGTCATTTTGGTCTAATATTTAGTTTTATATATTTTTATTTTAATTCAATTGAATCCTAATACTAACGTATTTATTTAAGGTGTTATTGAGAATGATTTAACTAATTAAATATAAGAAATAAATATACACAAAATTAAAGAGCGAACCAAAATATAAATTTTTCAAAAACTGAAGACTTGAATGTCTTTGTTTTAAGATGTGAGACCGAAATTACAGATTGAGCAATAAGAGGATCAAAGTTGTATTATAGACTAAAATGATCTCTTTTGTGTAAAGGAGCAGAAATTGCAAATTAGTTGAATGTGATAGGGAGCTAGCTATAATTAAATCCATTTATTATTATTGTCAAAATTTTGCAATATAAAAAACTTGAGGAAGACTATCAAACTCATACCAATTAACAAAAATATGACTGATGGAGAGAAGAAGAAAATTGAAAGAGGAGTATGCGTTAGAAACATTTTTTCATAAGTGAAAATTTATTTATTGAAAAATTATAAAATTTGAGAGAAAATTATTATACTTAATGTGAGACCTACAAATTTTTTTCAACATCAATAAATTTCTACCAAAAAATAGACTGCATTCAAAAGAGTACGTCAGATAGAACTTTTATAATATTTCTAAAGTTGAAATAATAAAAAAGAGATACGTTATTGATATCAGACATGGCAAGTGGACAAATGCTTTGGAGGCATTAATTACTACTACTACTATTGGTCAAGAAATTAATTAAAATTTATCAAATTGTTCATAAACTTACAAATCAATTTAATATAAAATTAATAAATCTCTTATAATAAACTCTTAAATTTATGGTAAACTATTTTAGAATCTTCCTGTTGTCTTTTTTGGTGCTGTCTTTTTAGAATGATGTCGTTTTTGAATCAAAATTACATCATTTGAAGGGACAAAACCAAAAAGGACAGTAGAAAGGTCAGATCCACTATTTTGATTAAGTAAGTTATTATTTGAAGAATAAAGTAATTTATTATATTGAAAATATTAATTCTTTTAATAATTTCTATAATTATTTTAAACAATAAATATATCAAACATTCATTAAATAATAAATGTTATCAAAAGAAACTGCTATACTCAAAATATAAAAAAATAATATATTCAAATCATTTACTAATATTTTTTTCTTATATAAACTAATACTTTTTTATTTAGAATAAAAAACATTAATTATTAATTATTATATTAAAAATATAAATATCATTAATTATTTATTAAATTATTTTAAGAAATTAATAAAAATATATTAAATATTTCTTAACACTTATTAAAACACTTGATAGCATGACCCTGGTTAGTTACGTTACGAGTTTGACCATACAAATCCTTTGAGCCGCACCTTCACTATCATCTTCTACACCATTGGTTGATGGTGTTGTCAGAATCATATATATTAAGTTCCTCTCTTTTTCTTTTCTCTTGTATCTCTTGTCTTTTCTGTCTTTTATTCTCTACGGTAAGTCCTAAATCAATACTTCATTTCACTTTCAAAGTTTCAAGTTTCTCCCTTTCTACCACCAAATCTCATCCTTCTCTTTTCCACCACTCACATCCTCGCAAGCCATTCGAAACTTGTTGAAGGTCTGAAATCTTTCTCTCTTTTTTTGTATTTTTTTCTTATTCAATTTATTTTTCATTATTTAATTTTTGTTTGGTCTATTTGTGCAATTCATTTGTTCATTTTTCCCTATTTCCCCTTGAGGTTTTCTAGATCTATTTTATCCTATTTTCCAATTCTTTTCACTTTTTGTTAGGTAACACAAAACCGACAGGGTTTGACCCGCATAGAACAAAGTAGAGTTTGCATGTCCCTAATTGAGCAAAAATGATTGATTCGGTTCTTGAAATATGTTCCATGTCTGGGTAATGGAAATACAGCCTACATAGTATTTAACTATTATGTTTACTTAACGGATGAACAACTTATCACTGCTGCTTAAAGGTAACATTTCTCTTATTCTTAATTACCATGTGTGTACATGCAAGTGGTGGGTTATTATACAACCTTTTAAAGCAAAATACCCTATCTATATATAATAATTTATAAGATTTACTATATTAACATAAAAGACTAAACTCTACATAATATAATTTTTTTGTGCCGATGTAATATATTTTAAAATATATATTATAATATAAATTACATTTTTATAACTTGTTTGTCCAGTCTACATATTAGTTTTGCCTAGCTAATCTGCGTTTTGTGTTTGGTAAAAAATTGTTGATAAGGCCATCACAAAGTTGACCTATGGACCACACTATAGTTACTATCACGAGTTTATCATATTTTTAGTTCTTTCGAATATATATATATATATATATATATATATATATATATATATATATATATATATATATATAATTGTTTTTGGTAATTAATGGTTTTTCAACCCAAATTAAACCCTAATGCAGAATAAATCTGAGTAAATGAAAATTTTATAGGATGTTAAAAATTTATGGCAGCCTGCTCAGGATATATTTCTAGTCCAAGCAAATCTGACTATCTTTTTGTTTTTCAATGCATCAAGAAATTAATTATATATTTTACAAGATTTTGAAGCCCGAGTTGTTCCTTACAAATGATGATACTATTAAAGAAAGAATTTCAGTTCTCTTATACTATTTTGATTACTTACTTCTTTTTAATATATTCGAGAAGTATCTTTTGCTAGATTTGTAAACCTCTTTTGTTTCTTTGATATGAATTCTAACAGCAAGAATTGGGCTAAAAGAATATATGAAATATTATCTGTCATCAAATAGTGATTACCTCTTCAACGAAGCATTTATAAAAGAAATATATTTCGTTAGAATCTTTCAATTTCTGACTTCATTGATTCCTAGCATATAGCAGATGCAGTTAAATACATGGGAAATTCCCTGTTAAGGGTTTTGTTTCTTGCATTTTCTGGTCATGAGAAAATTAAAATAATCATGTGAAACATTTAATATATATGCAGGAAGCATAAAGAAATGGGTAATAACAATTCAGCTGCCAGAATATACTGGAATGATTATCTGATGAATCAGATTCTGGTAATCATATTTATGTCCTGCAATGTCGCAGACCTTGCAGCTGCCTTGCTCATTTGCAAAACCTAGAATAAAGCTTGCCGTGGCCCATTTCTTTGGACTTGCCTCAACTTCTTTGGAAAAACAAACAGATTTTCCATTTCAATTTTGTCATCCAGATGTGTAAAAGCAAAGAAATGGTACGATGTTAGCTTGTACCATTTGTTAGCGTGATTACATTGTTGATAAATTTCTGTCTTTTTGGATATTATGCCTGGATTTTTATCCTTATTGCCTATAACAACTGTTCAAGCTAGTCAAATAGAGAATGCTCTTGTGAATGTCCATAAGCAATGTGTGACAAAACTAGCAAGCATGAAAGTGCAAGGAAGACTCCAATTGTTGATCATAATTTTGCCTGATGTCAAGGGGTCTTATGGTGTGTGTATGTCTTCAATTTCATGTTCACACTAAAACTCTAATTTGATTTTATTATCTTAAGTCTGTCTTGTTCTGGCAGGGAAAATAAAATGCATATGTGAAACTGAACTAGAAATAGTCTCAGTGTTGCCAGCGAGACAAGTTGCAAATGATGAACATGCAATATGGAAAATAAGGTGCATATGTGCTATTTTATCATCTTAACTTTCAAGATATTGCATAATCGTCTTTCCAACTTGCCTCGGCAGACAATACTGAGAAACTATTCCTAGGTCGGTTTCACATATGCGTTTATTAATTTCCTGTCAGAACTAGAAATATTTAAGATGATAAAATCAAATTATTGTTTAGTTAGAACATGCAAGACACTCACCATAAGACCCCTTGACATCAGGCAAAATTCTGATCAATAATTGGAGTCTTCCTTGCACTTCCATGTTTGCTAGGTTTGTCACCCACTGCTTATGCACATTCACAAGAGCACTCTCTATTTGACTTGTTATAGGCAGTAATGGATCTGGATAAAACTCCTGGCATAAAATCCAAACAGGTAAAGAAATTTATCAACAATGTAACCATATGATAATCACACTAACAAATGGTACAAGCTAACATCGTACCATTCCTTTGCGTTTACACATATCTGCCAAAGGATGACAAAATTAAAATAGGAAATCTCTATTTGTTCTTCCAGAGAAGTTGAGGCAAGCCCGAAGAAATGATTCATGACAAGCTTTATTCCAGGTTTTGCAAATGAGCGAGACAGTCAAAGATTAGTTTGTAACCAGGGAAGAATAATGTATTAATATCTCCTCAGACAGTCAAATATTTCATAGAAATCATAGTATTAGTCTGTTAATTATCATAATTAATGTTACGAGTAGCACAGAAGGCCCATGCGTGACCGTACGTGAAGGGAAGGAGCGCACTACTAGGATCGTATGGTAGCTTCTAGAATAGGGAATATTTTGCCTTGCTGCTAGTGATGTATTCTGCGTTTGCGTAATTCTGTTGGTGTTGTGGGGACCATGTCCCCTATCCTTATAGCTATAAATATACATCTGTAATAAGCACTTACCATGAGGAAAATATCAAAAGAAAGTTCTTCCCTTAGTTTCTCTTCTCTCTCCCTCACTCTCTCTTTCTCTTAGAGGTGTTGGACCCTCGAAACCAGCAACCACAAACTCAGCACCTAACAATTGGTGCTTTCATTGAGAGCCATGGCCGCCTTTCATGGCTGCCATACCCATTTCCACACACCTTCGTTGCTGCACACCACTCCTCCCTTTGCGCATCCAGCTCAATCCCTTGGGATTGATTTTGAGAGTACCCGCCAACAGTTGCTGAGCTTGTTCGATCCCGAGAGAACCCCTCCTTCATTTCAGCAACCACCACACCAAGCTTCCATGGCTGCCGTCCATGGCTACTACGCGCCGTACGGAGCTCCCACGACCGCCTTCAATGGCTGCCACTCACCATACGCCACTTCCATGACTGCCTCCCACCACCCACACAACTCGTCGTCAGCCACCGAGGACCGCCTTGAGGCGGTCTTGGCCAAACTTGATGTCGTTACATGCCGCCTCGACGCCCAACTGGATGCCCTTCTCCTCTGACTACCCCGACGACCCGAACCTCTGCCGTGGCCTTCGCTGTCACCTCCGCCATTTTCGATGCCTCCGCCGCAGATTCCGCCGCCCCCTCCGTCGTTGTCTCCGCCACTCAAGGCAACTCAGTCACCCATGCTCACCGCACCCACCACATCCTCTTCATCGATGAACAACCACCATGTCGATGACGAAGTGCACAGCCACCACGTCGACGACGAAGTTCCCAGTAACATCATGAAGGAACTTGTCCCTCTAGGTATGCTAGAGTTTTCGTCGAAGGTGCCCCCTCTGTCGATACCACTCGATGCGGCACAAGCAATATGGTGGTCGCCGCGACCCGTATCGGCACTGACGGTCTCGTCCTTGCTGCCCCCTCTGATGATGAATCATGTGGCGACGCCAAGGGTTTTGTAGAAGGTGTTCCACACTGTCCACTACCGCCACAGCTACTGCAACACGGCCCCCTACGGCAGCGTCATCTTGCACCGAGACGCCACAGACCGGTTTTGCCTCCGCACCACTACTAGACATTCACTCATTTCTACGCCCATCCTAATTTGGGATCCAGGTTCATTCCTCCTACAACCAACACCTTGAGGGCAAGGTGTTTTTGAAGGGCATGGGAAAGTTACGAGTAGCACAGAAGGCCCATGTGTGACCGTACATGAAGGGAAGGAGTGCACTACTAGGATCGTATGGTAGCTTCTAGAATAGGGAATATTTTGCCTTGCTGCTAGTGATGTATTCTGCGTTTGCGTAATTCTGTTGGTGTTGTGGGGATCATGTCCCCTATCCTTATAGCTATAAATATACATCTGTAATAAGCACTTACGATGAGGAAAATATCAAAAGAAAGCTCTTCCCTTAGTTTCTCTTCTCTCTCCCTCACTCTCTCTTTCTCTTGGAGGTGCTGGACCCTCGAAACCAGCAACCACAGTTAGGCGTCGAGGCGGCGTGTAACGGCATAGAGCTATAAATATACAGATGTGAGGGAGAGAGAAGAGAAACTAAGGGAAGAACTTTCTTTTGATATTTTTCTCATCGTAAGTGCTTATTACAGATGTATATTTATAGCTATAAGGATAGGGGACATGGTCCCCACAACACCAACAGAATTACGCAAACGCAGAATACATCACTAGCAGCAAGGCAAAATATTCCCTATTCTAGAAGCTACCATACGATCCTAGTAGTGCGCTCCTTCCCTTCATGTACGGTCACGCATGGGCCTTCTGTGCTACTCGTAACATTCCCATGCCCTTCAAAAACACCTTGCCCTCAAGGTGTTGGTTGTAGGAGGAATGAACCTGGATCCCAAATTAGGATGGGCGTAGAAATGAGTGAATGTCTAGTAGTGGCGCGGAGGCAAAACCGGTCTGTGGCGTCTCGGTGCAAGATGACGCTGCCGTAGGGGGCCGTGTTGCAGTAGCTGTGGCGGTAGTGGACAATGTGGAACACCTTCTGCAAAACCCTTGGCGTCGCCACGTGATTCATCACCAGAGGGGGCAGCAAGGACGAGACCGTCAGTGCCGATACGGGTCGCGGCGACCACCATATTGCTTGTGCCGCATCGAGTGGTATCGAAAGAGGGGGAACCTCCGACGACAACTCCAGCATACCTAGAGGGACAAGTTCCTTCGTGATGTTGCTGGGAACTTCGTCGTCGACATGGTGGTTGTTCATCGATGAAGAGGATGTGGTGGGTGCAGTGAGCATGGGTGACTGAGTTGCCTTGAGTGGCGGAGACAACGACGGAGGGGGCGGCGGAATCTGCGGCGGAGGCGTCGGAAATGGCGGAGGTGACAGCGGAGGCCGCGGCAGAGGTTCGGGTCGTCGGGGCAGTCGGAGGAGAAGGGCATCCAGTTGGGCGTCGAGGCGGCATGTAACGGCATCAAGTTTGGCCAAGGCCGCCTCAAGGCGGTCCTCGGTGGCTGACGACGAGTTGTGTGGGTGGTGGGAGGCAGTCATGGAAGTGGCGTATGGTGAGTGGCAGCCATTGAAGGCGGTCGTGGGAGCTCCGTACGGCGCGTAGTAGCCATGGACGGCAGCCATGGAAGCTTGGTGTGGTGGTTGCTGAAATGAAGGAGGGGTTCTCTCGGGATCGAACAAGCTCAGCAACCGTTGGCGGGTACTCTCAAAATCAATCCCAAGGGATTGAGCTGGATGCGCAAAGGGAGGAGTGGTGTGCAGCAACGAAGGTGTGTGGAAATGGGTATGGCAGCCATGGAAGGCGGCCATGGCTCTCAATGAAAGCACCAATTGTTAGGTGCTGAGTTTGTGGTTGCTGGTTTCGAGGGTCCAGCACCTCCGAGAGAAAGAGAGAGTGAGGGAGAGAGAAGATAAACTAAGGGAAGAGCTTTCTTTTGCTTTTGATATTTTCCTCATGGTAAGTGCTTATTACAGATGTATATTTATAGCTATAAGGATAGGGGACATGGTCCTCACAACACCAACAGAATTACGCAAACGCAGAATACATCACTAGCAGCAAGGCAAAATATTCCCTATTCTAGAAGCTACCATACGATCCTAGTAGTGCGCTCCTTCCCTTCACGTACGGTCACGCATGGGCCTTTTGTGCTACTCGTAACAATTAAGCTTATGTACTAGAAAAATATACATTAGTGACGAAGCACCTTACTTGTAATTTTGAAAATTTTCGTTACTAAAATTTTTGTGATGCTATTAATGACAGAGAGATAAACTGTAGAGAGAGAAAGGAATTAAAGTGTGAGTGCGGAGGGAAGGGGATTGGGAATTGAGTACGTTTGGAACGGCGTTGAATATACATCATAGTGTCATTATATATGGATGATGAATATCTATTTATTTATCCATTTTGTCTCTCTATATTAGTGTGTGTTTTTGGTAGAGAAGATAGAAACACTTGTGCATTATGATTGTAAATTGCAAAATTCGTTGTATAATAATACATCCTCTATAAACATTTTAGAAAGTTGTTGATGGTAAAATTATTTAGACAATTGCCCTCTACTTTGAACGTGGCACTAGACAATGTGTGTGGGAAAGGAGAGTTTTTGGTATTTGGTGCTGCGAGTTAGGGGGAGTTACATGGTGCAAAGGGAAATGGTTGAACATATATGCTGCCGGAGAGCCT
Organism: Glycine soja; assembly: GCF_004193775.1. Lineage (NCBI taxonomy): Eukaryota > Viridiplantae > Streptophyta > Magnoliopsida > Fabales > Fabaceae > Glycine > Glycine soja. The sequence continues at coordinate 53,167,074 of NC_041019.1, read as the reverse complement.
TGAGTTGGCAGGTAAACTAGCTAGTTGAGGGAGTCTTTTAGGATAGATGTAGGGTCTGGACATAAAACCTTTTTATAGAATAATCCATGGATTACTGGTGGTGTTTTGAGCTAGCGATTTACCAGGTTTTGTTTTAATTATCAAATCAGAAGAATGCATTAGTGTCTGATCGAGTTAGGTGGATGGATTTTCAATTAAATGATTTTTCTATATCTTTTAATCGGAGGCAGAGCTATAACACCTTGATTTTCATTAATATCTACTTAAGTTGATTGATCCTAAATACAAGCAAAAATATTATTTAAAATAAAAATTGAGTTAAATGAATTTTTTCGTATAAGTTTCAGCAGCTAATTTAACTATAAAGCTTAGATTGTGGTTTGGTTTTCTATTATTAATGTTAATTAAGCTTATGTAAGATTTTGGATTATGGATGAAAATAACATTATTTTATTCAGTATAGAATATGCGCTTCACAATGAGCCTTTCTAGAGCAGAAAAAAAAAAAACTCATGAGGAGCAACCCTCGTACATGTTTAATGACAAATGAGTACTTATGTTGTTAGCATGCTAATTAGACCAATAGAAGCATTTATCTCCATAAATTAAAGTTTTACACCAAATTCACTAATTAAACCAAACATTCCTCAGTTAGTCAAAGATTTTTCCTTTGGAGCATGGCAAATTTTCAAATGAAGCTTCCTCACTGGCCCTTAGGGTCTTCGGATCTGCACCACAATGTTTAAGAGGGAACTTTTATTTTATCCCCCCTATGTAATTCCTTTGCAAAACCATACCTTCAGTTAAACTCACAACCAACCTTAAGGTTCAGTAATGACTATGGAATAATAAATACATATCTTTTGGTGATCCTTGTATCTCTCGATCTATTTTTTTTTTTCTATTTTGAAGGCTCCGGTAGATACAATCTCTACTTTTGAATCTATGTTTAGATGTTTTTTGTGGGCAGGGTGGGGGGAGAAATAAAATCCACTAGGTTGAATGGAATAGGGTGTGCTTGGAGAAGGAGGTGGGAGGTTTGGGGATAAAATAAAAAACCTTAGGGCTTTAAATATAACCTGATTAGGAGAATGCTTATGGAGATTAAAGGTAGGGAAACAGTCTCTGTGATATAGGTGGATTCTAATGTGAAGTCCAAAATTCACTTCCTCACCGGTGAGGAAGCAAAATTATCTGCAACAACAGGTTTGTTACCGGAAGAAAAACAAATAAAAAATATTTAAAAATGAAATAAAAAAATAATTAAAAAATAGAATAAAAAAAATCATGTTTTGTCATCGTGTAGGTAGGTTGTGTTTCCCTTTTTATTTTTTTTAGAACATCTTCCTTTTCGTCACTATGTAGGTTCATGACTGTGTTTCAAAATTTGCATTTGCATCCAAGATTCAACCATTTTTATTCTCTCAAATTAAAAAGACAATTTTTTTAAGTCCTTTCCTTTATCCTATTCTTCCTATTGTAATCTGAAACCCATTCAACTTCCTCCAATGTCTCACCATTGTTTATTCTCGAAACATGGGAAGGCGCAACAACATCGTAGAGAAGATGCAATAAAATTATGAAGCTGCTAATTTAGTCTTAAGGGTTTAGTTCATTTAACTAGAGTAGGAAAAATGCCTAAGTTTCACAATAAAATTTCAGAATTTAAAAAACGATTATTGAAAAGGAGCATATAGTAACAAACTTCATAGTCTGGTTCTCAAAGTTAGAGATTGAGAAAATATCCAAAAGATGTGGTGCCTATTCTTTGACACTCAACATGACCATTTGCCAGAATGAAAGTTTGGTGCATACGAAATTGTTATATATAAATTTGTACTTATTATCATTATTTATATATAATGCATATGTTAGAGAAATACAATCGATGATTTATCTCTGAAGAACAGAACTATCCTGACAAAAAAGTAAAGAACTTATGAGGAGAAAGAGAGAATCAACTTGAAAGAATCAAATCATAAATAAAAAATTTGACAAAATTAAAAATGAGATTGGGAACGTAGAATTTAAGGGGGTGTTTGGTTTGATTGTTTTCTGTTTTTATTTTCACTGAAAATAAAAAATGGTGATGAAAATGCGTTTGATTGGATTTTTGAAAATATTTTTAGTGAAAATATTTTCTCAAACAAATCAAAAACTAGAAACAATAAAATTTCATTTTCAGTATTTTCGGTTGAAACCATGAACCTCATTTTAGGTAAAATGAAAACGCGGTGGCAAGGAATGTAATTTTAAGCAAATCTAAAAATACATTTCCTTTTGAACATGCATTTTCTCAGTGTATTTATTTCTTGAAAGCAAAAAACAAGAAGTCAAATCAAACATGTTTTCAGAATTCTAATCTTTTCAGAATGAAAACAATTTGCAAAAAATAAAAACATGATATGAAAACAAAAAATGAAAATGCAAACCAAACACATCCTAATATCTCTAAACTTTTATTTGAGGTTTTTTCAAGGAAATATTATAGAATCAATTAAAGCTTTGTTTAGGGTTTGAGAACTCGCTTAAACGAGTCTAAGTGGTGGACAAAGCTTTTTCATGGAGTGAACACTAGAAATTGATCTCCTTTAGAGTAGTCTCCTACCATTGCCTTCAGTGCAGGTTGCCTTGAGAAAAACGAGAGAGCAAAAGAGAACGCGACCACAACGAGAGATAAGAATATACTACTATTTTAGGTGTAGCTAAGAAAAATACAAGGTAGCAAATTAATAGTTAATTTACTTGGATTTAACTAAATTTTATTGGTAGTTAAAATTTGTAGTAAAATTAAGGAAAACTTGTAGTGATAGTATATATGGAGAGTTTGAGGGAATTAAACTAAAATGAGAAAAAGAAAATTTTATAATATATATAAGAGAGACAAAAGTTACGAGTGTGGGGAAAATATAACGATTACAACTGGCATACCCTTAAATATTTTAAAAAATATTAATTTTATTTAAGTATACACCTTTAAAAATAATAAAATTAAAATTAAATATTATACATATATAATTTGCATACATTTGTGCAATTATATGTATTTGATTTGATTATGCTTTTGTTCTGGTCATGGATTGTGGAAAACTAATTAAAAACATTTAGTTTGTCTTTCTCATGTTGATATTGTTATTCTTTAAAATATATTAGGCAATTTTGATAAATATTCTCTTTTCAAGAAGATTTTTTCTGTTATGTAAAAAGACTATATAGTACGCCTTATATTCTTTTGTTAATATTTATTTTGGCTTAAAAAAAATATTCAAATGCTGCAATTCAAGTAAAAAGCCTTTGCATGCATGTCATGAGACAACACCTAAGGTTATATATATATATATATATATATATATATATATAACACAAGTCCACGTAACACACGCAGCACATGGAAATAATTGTTTTAGTGTTGCGCAAGTCTAATCCAAACATACCACAAAGTTATGCCAGAAAACGATTTGTTGGCAAAGGAATTTCACTAGAATTGAAAATAGGTAAATTTGAGTTGAAAATAAAAAGTCTAGAAACCAATTCAAGTACAGAATCACCATTAATGTAAGTTTTAACAACTTATTATTCGGAAATATAGCTAGGTCCAAGAAATTTAGGTGCATCATCACAGCTAGTAATCATGTGACTCCTTCATCCCCTTAGATCACAGCTTTATTCATCACCATAGCCGAGTCCACTGCCTCTCTGCAACCAGAAAATACAAAACGAATTGGTTTGGAGCACCAACAATATAAGCATATTTATCAACAATGCAAGTCAATTAAATGCTAGAACATGGAAATTGAAGAAAAATAGAAGGGTCTGTGCATGTATATATGCTTTGGAAGGGTACTTTGTTTTGAAACTTTTTTTTTTCTATTAAGAGAGAGAGAGAGAGACAAATTTACAGCCCCAAGTTGTATCATTATTATTGCATTATACATATAAAATTTTCTTAAAGTGTCAATACAAGCTCTGCAGCACTAGTGCTTGTGCATGTGCTTGGTTAAACAGCACTAAAAGGGCTGATAAATTTACCTCAGGATTAAAGGTGAGTGCAACCTTGATCTCCCCACAGTACTTCTGGTCCTTCACAACATTGTAAGAAGTTTCTGGAATGCTCCCCACAGCAAACACTGGTTCCAGATTAATTCTGCATATAAATTAGAAACGTTTGCCCTTAGTTTCTCAAAAGCCCTAAAAAGGGGGTTTCTTTTTTGGAAGTCAAAGATATACATTAAAAAGGGTTTTTTTTTTAAAAAACAATCAATTATTTAACTGCTTCACACGAGTTGAGAGAACAAATCACAAATTTAATGTAGTATATGTTTGGAACTTCGTTCCCCAGACAAAAAAATCATGTCATCAAATGAGTCTTTGGTGTAAAAGCTAGAACTATGTGCTTCAACTTTAATATGAAAACCACATACATGATCCTAAATCAAACACACTAGTTTCTGTTTTGAAAAGCAAAATTTTCCTTTTGATTAAATATATCAAACATATGTGGAATGTTACTAGCATTTCCTCTAACACTTTTTCTAACTTTTATAATAAATAAATTTATTAAAAACTATAAATTATTGGAAAAATTTGTTAAAACTTATTAAAAACTACAAAATATTATGAGTAAATTTTAACAAAAATAAGAAATAAGATTCACACAATTTTGTGGTTTTCAACAAATCTTATTCTTGTGTTAAAGGATATACATATCGTTAGCCTTTTTCTTAAACATGCGTTTTAAATTCTTCACATTTTTTAAGATTAGTATGATATCTTGTTACTCTTTTTTAAGATACATGGTTTATAAATACACCGTAAAGAAAAACATCAGACATATTTTCCAATAGATGGTTGTCACATTATCAATGAATAATAACAAGGGACTAATTAAAATCATAAAAAAATCTAAGAATCAAAGAAAATATTTATAAGAATCATATATAAAACCATAAGACAATTATATTACAGGAACTATAAATGTATGTAAAATCTTAGTCTTATTTATGAATTGATTTTGAAATCAATAAAACAAAAACAGAATCAAATACCATATCACTGTAAGGTATCCAAATAATTAACTTGTCACTGTCGTAAGAATTTAAACTTACTTTGCGTCGCCAAGGAAATCATCACTAGTTAACAAATCCTGGTCCATGAGCCTCAGATTAAGTTCAGATACACTATCAGAAACAGTGAAAAGGAAGCTTTCATTCCAACGGGGTTTAGATCCTGCACCTAATTAACACATTAATTCTAATTGACTCAATATATTAGCCTCAGCCATACCCATCACCAAGAGATAGGGAAAATAAACATGAAAGATAGTTAGAATCAAATTGAAGCCAAAACTGAGAAAATATTGGATAAAAAGCTAGACAAAATAAACTAAACTTCACCTTTAGCCACACTGCTTCGGTGCTTTTGTGCGCGATAAGTGAGAATCACATAAGGATCCATTTTCCCTGCTCGTAAAATAAAATAAAATTGATCAACCCCTTACATTTATTACAATCTCTTACCATTTTGAATTCTTAAACTGAAAAAAGTTTAACTCTAGAAATGAAATTGGAGGAAGACGAAGACCCGTTGAATCGAAAAATAATTTATTCGGAGGCACGCATGGAAGTTTAAACCCAAATTACTTTGATGCAGCATTTTCTATGAAACAAACCCATTAGGATTGGCCTAATGGTAGAGGATTCAAGTAGATGCATTCTTATTACTGACATTGTGTAGCAAAAAAAAAAAAAAACATTTTCTATGAAACAGAGAATATTCTATCTACCACTGAATTAATTAATTTGCATAACTTACCGAAAAAATCACTGTCCTTTAGGTCTTTTGCGCTGATTAGAATAACTTCAAGCGTCCCACGAGGCATCTTTGTCTCAAAACTCACTCTCGCTTAGGAAGTTAGAAAATACAGCAAATGCCTGAAGGATACAAAAACGCCTAGAGCAATATATATATATATATATATATATATATATATATATATATATATATATATATATATATATATATATATATATATATATATATATATATATATATATATATATCGTAGCTGCTTTCTCTCATTCATCATCACAATTTAAAAAAAATAAAAATCATTAATTTTTTTATTTATTTGGATTGGTTTTCTTATTTTTATTTCCAGTCTTCTTCTTTCTTTTTTTTTTAAACTAGAAGGTGTGCGTGTATATTTGTGTTAGACTCTTAAATGTATAAATTTTAGTGAGATAAAAGAACGTAAGTAAATATTCAGGTAGTGCCTCACAAATTGAATACTCTTTTTGTTTCCTAAAATAATTATTATCTTCGATTATTTTTTTATAAATACAAAAAAAACTAATAAATAAATAAATAAAATTTATAAAATTAATTTTAATATTAGTATTATATTAAAAATTTTACGTGATTTTTTTTACACAAGCTATCGTGATACTTATCAGGGATATTAGTGGGGAGAAATAAAATTATATATAAAAATTAATGTAACAATTATTTTAAAATATTTTTTTAAATATAATACTTATTTTAAAACGAAAAGAAAGTAAATTCTAGTTACAGGCTTGCATACAGAAATTAATTTCTATGTAAATACATATCGTATTTTGTGAGTGGGGACTTGCGCGCATGTATCACTTGAGTACAAAAATTAATGCAGTATTAAATGCTATTTAATAAATATAAAATGGAGTAAATGTTAAAAATTCATTAAATGCTAATGATATTTATTGTACATTCAATTATACTTATATATAAATTAATTAATTTTGTCCTTATCTAATAAAATATAATATTAATTAATTTATTGAGAAGTGTTAATCAATATCACTCGTTAAGGAAGTGAAATGAAAAAAATATTTTATTTGAACATATAAAATGCAATCAATTTTAATAATATATTAAATGCTCATGTTGTTTATTGTGCATTCATTATACTTATATTTCAATTAATAAATTTTTTCCTTACATAATAAAATATTTAAAAACATTAATAATCGTATTTAATAAGAATAAAATGTAATTAAATTTAATATTTTATTTAATATTAGCGTTATATATTGTGCAGACAGTTATACTAATATAAAATTAATTAAATATTTCCATTATATAACATATAATATTAATTTTTGTATTTAGTAAATATTAAATGTAAATAATTTTAACAATATATTAAATATTAATATTATTTATTGAGCACTCAATTATACTTATTATAAATTTATTGATAATATATAATATTAATTATTTTATTTAATAAATATAAAATTTAATTAATTTTATTTGATTATTAAATGATAAATTTTTGCACACAATAACTTATATATATTTATTAAGCATATGACATTTCTTATAAATCTGTATATCTCAAAAGTTATTATTGGTTGAAATGACATTACAATATTTAATACCTACATGGATCTATACATATTTTATTTAAATATATATTGAAAACTTTACTACTTTTATCGTTATTGACTAAAATAATTAGTTTATAAAATATATATTAAAGTAGAAAAAAATAAAAAGTATACTAAAATAATATACATGTATATATAACAATTCCTTCATTTTATAGCATAAGTAGTTCAGTTTCACTAAATACACTACTCGATGGGCTTTTTGTAAGAAGCATAGAAGCAAACACTCTTTCTGTTTTCTAACATCTCTGTCATCTATGGGGCGTCTCTATTGTCCCTGTCCTCCCTCATTCACTTTGGCCACTAAATTTAGCTGAAAACGCCATGGAAAAAATTATTAACATTTTAGATATAAATATTTTTAAAAATCTTTTGGCCATATTATTATGAAATTAATCTTTTAACATGACAAGATTAATTATTATCCTGCTAATCATTTTTTTCTTATCTTATTTACAATCTCTCATTTATGGATGTTGGGCATTCAGAAGACTGTGTCATTAGATAAATTCGAGATAACAACGTTTTTAAATTCATGTTGCATAGCCTTCCTAATTGAAAGAGTCTTTCAAAAATTGATATATGTATAATTTAGGTGACAAAAAGTTGATATTCTTCTAAAGACAAAAGAAAAGTTTGTTTTGGACTTATAACACGGTTTCTCAATGAAAGTCGTCCACTTTATAGCATAAGCATATAACTTCCACTCAGACCAACACAGAGTGCCATGTTAATCTCCCAAGAAATCAATGACTTTGCTAACACTAATAGCTGTTTTCGCACATTGAACCTTAGTAAATCATTAATGGGCCTTAGACTTTAAAAATACTCAAGTAAGGACTAAAATCATGATAATTAAAATGAAAAACACACTTTTTCACCACTACATCTAAATATTCATTAATACAAAATATAATATTAATATAAATTTTATATGAAAACAATACAAAATTTAAATTTTATTTTTTTTAATTTATTGTATTTTATAATCTTATATATTATCTTTTAAAATATAATAATTATAAGATTAAATTTTATTTTCGCTTAAATTAGAATATGTATATTTATATAAGTTTTATTTTTATTTTGTATATTATATTTTTATAATGTTATGTATTTTTATCACATTATTGAAAACTTATTTTATACAATGAATATATAATATAAAATTTTTTTAGGCTAAATTGTACTTTTGGTCCCTCACTTTAGGTCCAATTTCACATTTGATTTCTCATTAATTTAATTCATAAATTGGGTCTTTCTGTTTTGTAAAATCCTATAATGTTGGACGTTGACTATTAAGCTCAGATGTTAACTATCATGTGTCAACGTCTGAGAGTCTCTTGAAAATTTTTATCCATCTGTGGTAAAAAAAAAAATTACGCTAACCTAATCTCCCCTAACCCTAATCTCTAACCCTAAATCAAATGTATTTACAAATCCCTAACCCTAAAATGGTTTTATGCTTCATCATGTATTTACAAATCCCTTCCAAATAAACATCAGGACCCTCTTCTCTTCACAATCTTCCAACGTCGTCACCAACAATGTATTCTACAACTCCACAGTGACGGGAACAAACCCCTTTGACATTGTCTATGGACTTTTCATGTGCAAGGGTGATGTCCCATTTCAGTTGTGTGGACAATGCATTATAAACGCAACGCAGAAACTATCATCAGACTTACAGTGCTCCCTGTCCAAACAAGTTGTGATCTGGTACAACAAGTACATGGTTCGCTATTCCAATCGCTCCTTTTTCTCCACCGTAGACACAAGGCCTGCTATTGGCCTGTCCAACACCGCCAATATCTCAAACCAAGCAAACTTCACGTGTTTGATGTTCGAAACCGTGAATGAAACTAGGAGGGAGAATTTTAAATCCCAGTTGTAATGTTAGGTACGAACTGTACCCTTTCTTTCGCACCAACACCATTGCTTCCTCCCAAGTCCCAACGCCTACACCATCAGTCTCTGTTCGTCCAACTCCAACCACTTCTAACTCAGGAGGTAATATTATATGGTTTAGAATTTCATGCTTTGAGTTATACTTAGGTTGATGAAAAGAGAAGAAATGGAATGATTTATTGAAATAAAATAAGGTGAGGAATGGAATATAATGAAATTAAACTTTTAGGGTTAGGGATTTGTAAATACATTTGATTTAGGGGTAGGGATTAGGGTTAGGGGGGATTGAGTTAGCGTAAATTTTTTTTTATCTTAGATGGGTAAAAATTTTCAAGAGCTTCTCAGACGTTGACGACAGTCAACATATGAACTTAACGGTCAACGTCAAATTGAGGCCTTAGAGGACCAACATTGTAGAATTTTACAAAACAGGAGGACCCAATTTGTGAATTAAATTACTGGGGGACCAAATGTGAAATTAAACCTTAAGTGGGGGACCAAAAGTATAATTTAGCCTAAATTTTTTCTTTAATTTATATTTTTTAATATAAATTATAATATCATAAAATGATAGTATTTTATTATCTTTTAAAATATTTATATATGTAATTTAATAATAATATTTTTTTTACCTATATTAAGATATTTTTGTTATTTATTATAATAGTATTTTTATCTATATTAAACTTTATTTAATCAGGTATGTATTTTTAAAGAATTAAATTATATAGTAAAGATACATAATTAAAGGACAATATTTTTTATTTTTTAAAATATTTATGTATGTGATTTATTGATGATATTTTCTTTATCTATATTACAATAAGTAGCATGAATATAGATAAAAATGTTGTTACTAAATCAAAGCATTATTTTAAAGATAAATATAATATAAAAAAATAAAATTATATAAATATACTTATTCTAATTTATGTGAAAATATAATTTAATCTTATATATTATATTTTGAAAGATAATATATAAAATTATAAAAATATAATAAATAAAAAAGAATAAAATTAAAATTTTGAACTATTTTCATATAAAACTTATATTAATACTATATTTTATATCAAATATTTAAATGAGTACTTGAATGTAGTGGTGAAAGAATGTACTTCTCACTTAAAGACTCGTGATTTTAGTGACACATCAGTTAGACATTACATCTTATTTGGACTTTGTTTAGTATACATGTTATACTAAAGTCAAATTGGATTCTCATCAATACATAAATTTTACTTATAACATATTGAACCTTAATGAATCATTAGTGTTATACTTATGCCTTACATTTTAAAATGCTTAATTTTACAAAAGGTATTTACTAATTATATAAAATAAAAAATTATTTTTAAAAAACACAAATTAAAAGGTTAATGATAAGCATGATTTATTTATCTTAATAAAAAATATACATATTGATTTGTTAATTTAAAAATATTTCTAATATATTAATTTCAATACTTTTCTGGTATAAAGTGTATTTAAGTATATCATATATTTCAATACTTTTGCTAGATTTGTAAACCTCTTTTGTTTCTTTGATATGAATTCTAACAGCAAGGATTGGTTGGGCTAAAAATGTGAAGGATTTTAATTTGTCTTTCCATACCTTCTCAAGGAGGCAGTACGATATATATGGATTATTGCCAACTTGCAGAGATTTATTGTAATATGGTTTTTATATTTGTCAAGGACTTTAAATTAGTGTCTTGAACTTTAGATAATTGCCTTTGTAAAAACTGTGCTGCTTAAGGTAGGAATTTGTTCTCATTGTTGTGCAGCTCTAAAATGGAAGTCTGACAGTTGTATATATATATCAGTGAATTGTGTATTCTTTTGCTGGGCTATATGCATAATATGGTGATTTGTCTAATCCTGGATAGCAGTTAGCAATCCTTGGGGCAGATTTTGCACCCTTGCTCTCTTATGGAAATTGAGATTAATGAAAGCTAACCATCTTTGGTGAGTGTAGGACAAGAACATTCATTTTTTGACATCACAAAGATTCCATGACGGCAAGTCATTCTTAGGCATAAATTTCTTGACGTCATAAACATGGAGAGAGGAGCACTAAATTACAATCACAATTTTGATCGTTAGTCACAATGCCTGATAATAGAGAGAGGAGCACTAAATTGATATCCATTCATATAAGACAACATTCAAAGAATGTATGGAATAAAATAAAATGATGTCTAAAATACAACTTTTTCTCCTTATTTTGTCCATTCTTCATTTTTGTTCTCCTATTTTAAATTAAATAAAATAATTTAGTCTTTCAATTTTTTAAAATCAGTCATTTTGGTCTAATATTTAGTTTTACATATTTTTATTTTAATTCAATTGAATCTTAATACTAACGTATTTATTTAAGGTGTTATTGAGAACGATTTAACTAATTAAATATAAGAAATAAATATAGAAAAAATTAAAGAGTGAACCAAAATATAAATTTTTCAAAAATTGAAGACTTAAATGTTTTTGTTTAAAGACGTGAGACCGAAATTACATATTGAACGATAAGAGGATCAAAGTTGTATTATAGACTAAAATGATTTCTTTTGTGTAAAGGAGCAGAAATTGCAAATTAGTTGAATGTGATAGGGAGCTAGCTATAATTAAAGCCATTTTTTATTATTTTCAAAATTTTGCAATATAAAAAACTTGAGGAATTTTCATACCAATTAAAAAAAATTTGACTGATGGAGAGAAGAAGAAAATTGAAAGAGGAGTATGCGTTAGAAACAGTTTTTCATAAGTGAAAATTTATTTTTTGAAAATTATAAAATTTGAACGAAAATTATTATATTTAATGTGAGACCTACAAAAATTTTTCAGCATCAATAAATTTCTACCAAAAAATAGACTGCATTCAAAAGAGTACGTCAGATAGGTACTTTTATAATATTTCTAAAGTTGAAATAATAAAAGAGATACGTTATTGATATCAGACATGGCAAGTGGACAAATGCTTTGGAGGTATTAATTACTACTCTACTATTGGTCAAGAAATTAATTAAAATTTATCAAATTGTTCAGAAAATTACAAATCAATTTAATATAAAATTAATAAATCTCCTATATTAAACTCTTAAATTTATGGTAAACTATTTTGATTAACGTTTATAAAGTAAGTTATTATTTCAAGAATAAAGTAATTTATTATATTGAAAATATTATTTTTTTTAATAATTTCTATAATTATTTTAAACAATAAAGATATTAAACATTCACTAAATAATAAATGTTATCAAAAGAAACTGCTATACTAAAAATATAAAAAAATAATATATTCAAAGCATTTACTAATATTTTTTTCTAGTATAAACTAATACTTTTTTATTTAGAATAAAAAACATTAATTATTAATTATTATATTAAAAATATAAATATCATTAATTATTTATTAAATTATTTTAAGAAATTAATAAAAATATATTAAATATTTCTTAACACTTATTAAAACACTTGATAGCATGACCTTGATTAGTTACGTTACGAGTTTGACCATACAAATCTTTTGTGCCGCACCTTCACTATCATCTTCTACACCGTTGGTTGATGGTGTTGTTAGAATCATATATATTAAGTTCCTCTCTTTTTCTTTTCTCTTGTATCTCTTGTCTTTTCTGTCTTCCATTCTCTAAGGCAAGTTCTAAATCAATACTTCATTTCACTTTCAAGTTTCAAATTTCTCCCTTTCTTCCACCAAATCTCATCCTTCTCTTTTCCACCACTCACATCCTCGCAAGCCATTCGAAACTTGTTGAAGGTTTGAAATCTTTCTCTCTTTTTTTTTTTGTATTTTTTTCTTATTCAATTTGTTTTTCATTATTTAATTTTTGTTTGGTCTATTTTTGCAATTCATTTGTTCATTTTTCCCTATTTCCCCTTGAGGTTTTCTAGATCTATTTTATCCTATTTTCCAATTCTTTTCACTTTTTGTTAGGTAACACAAAAACCGACAGGGTTTGACCCGCATAGAACAAAGTAGAGTTTGCATGTCCCTAATTGAGCAAAAATGATTGATTCGGTTCTTGAAATATGTTCTATGTCTGAGTAATGGAAATACAGCCTACATAGTATTTAACTACTATGTTTACTTAACGGATGAACAACTTATCACTGCTGCTTCAAGGTAACATTTCTCTTATTCTTAATTGCCATGTGTGTACATGCAAGTGGTGGGTTATTATACAACCTTTTAAAGCAAAATACCCTATCTATATATAATAATTTATAAGATTTATCATATTAACATATAAGACTAAACTCCACATATATAATATAATTTTTTTGTGCCGATGTAATATATTTTAAAATATATATTATAATATAAATTACATTTTTATAACTTGTTTGTCCAGTCTAAATATTAGTTTTGCCTAGCTAATCTGCGTTTTGTGTTTGGTAAAAAATTGTTGATAAGGCCATCACAAAGTTGACCTATGGGCCACACTATAGTTACTATCATGAGTTTATCATATTTGTAGTTCTTTCGAATATATATATGTATATATATGAATGAATGATTGTTTTTGGTAATTAATGGTTTTTCAACCCAAATTAAACCCTAATGCAGAATAAATCTGAGTGAATGAAGATTTTATAGGATGTTAAAAATTTATGGCAGCCTGCTCAGGATATATTTCTAGTCCAAGCAAATCTGACTATCTTTTTGTTTTTCAATGCATCAAGAAATTAATTATATATTTTACAAGATTTTGAAGCCCGAGTTGTTCCTTACAAATGATGATACTATTAAAGAAAGAATTTCAGTTCTCTTATACTATTTTGATTACTTACTTCTTTTTAATATATTCGAGAAGTATCTTTTGCTAGATTTGTAAACCTCTTTTGTTTCTTTGATATGAATTCTAACAGCAAGGATTGGGCTAAAAGAATATATGAAATATTATCTGTCATCAAATAGTGATTACCTCTTCAGCGAAGCATTTATAAAAAGAAATATATTTCGTTAGAATCTTTCAATTTCTGACTTCATTGATTCCTAGCATATAGCATATGCAGTTAAATACATGGGAAATTCCCTGTTAAGGGTTTTGTTTCTTGCATTTTCTGGTCATGAGAAAATTAAAATAATCATGTGAAACATTTAATATATATGCAGGAAGCATAACGAAATGGGTAATAACAATTCAGCTGCCAGAATATACTGGAATGATTATCTGATGAATCAGATTCTGGTGATCATATTTATGTCCTGCAATGTCGCAGACCTTGCAGCTGCCTTGCTCATTTGCAAAACCTAGAATAAAGCTTGTCGTGGCCCATTTCTTTGGACTTGCCTCAACTTCTTTGGAAAAACAAACACATTTTCCATTTCAATTTTGTCATCCAGATGTGTAAAAGCAAAGGAATGGTACGACGTTAGCTTGTACCATTTGTTAGCGTGATTACATTGTTGATAAATTTCTGTCTTTTTGGATATTATGCCAGGATTTTTATCCTTATTGCCTATAACAACTGTTCAAGCTAGTCAAATAGAAAGTGCTCTTGTGAATGTCCATAAGCAATGTGTGACAAAACTAGCAAACATGAAAGTGCAAGGAAGACTCCAATTGTTGATCATAATTTTGCCTGATGTCAAGGGGTCTTATGGTGTGTGTATGTCTTCAATTTCATGTTCACACTAAAACTAATTTGATTTTATTATCTTAAATCTGTCTTGTTCTGACAGGGAAAATAAAGTGCATATGTGAAACTGAACTAGAAATAGTCTCATTGTTATCAGCGAGACAAGTTGCAAAAGATGAACATGCAATATGGAAAATAAAGTGCATATGTGCTATTTTATCATCTTAAATTTCAAGATATTGCATAATCGTCTTTCCAACTTGTCTTGGCAGACAATACTGAGAAACTATTCCTAGGTCAGTTTCACATATGCGTTTATTAATTTCCTGTCAGAACTAGAAATATTTAAGATGATAAAATCAAATTATTGTTTTAGTTTGAACATGCAAGACACTCACCATAAGACCCCTTGACATCAGGCAAAATTCTGATCAATAATTGGAGTCTTCCTTGCACATCCATGTTTGCTAGGTTTGTCACCCACTGCTTATGCACATTCACAAGAGCACTCTCTATTTGACTTGTTATAGGCAGTAATGGATCTGGATAAAACTCCTGGCATAAAATCCAAACAGGTAAAGAAATTTATCAACAATGTAGCCATATGATAATCACACTAACAAATGGTACAAGCTAACATCGTACCATTCCTTTGCGTTTACACATATCTGCCAAAGGATGACAAAATTAAAATAGCAAATCTCTGTTTGTTCTTCCAGAGAAGTTGAGGCAAGCCCGATGAAATGATTCATGACAAGCTTTATTCCAGGTTTTGAAAATGAGCGAGACAGTCAAAGATTAGTTTGTAACCAGGGAAGAATAATGTATTAATATCTCCTCAGACAGTCAAATATTTCATAGAAATTATAGTATTAGTCTGTTAATCATAATTAAGCTTATGTACTAGAAAAAAATACATTAGTGATGAAGCACCTTACTTGTAATTTTGAAAATTTTCGTTACTAAAATTTTGAAAATTTTAGGATAGATGTAGGGTCTGGACATAAAACCTTTTTATAGAAGAATCCATGGATTACTGGTGGTGTTTTGAGCTAGAGATTTACCAGGTTTTGTTTTAATTATCAAATAAGAAGAATGCATTTGTGTCTGATCGAGTTAGGTGGATGGATTTTCAATTAAATGATTTTTCTATATCTTTTAATCGGAGGCAGAGCTATAACACCTTGATTTTCATTAATATCTACTTAAGTTGATTGATGCTAAATACAAGCAAAAATATTATTTAAAATAAAAATTGAATTAAATGAATTTTTTCGTATAAGTTTCAGCAGCTAATTTAACTATAAAACTTAGATTGTGGTGTGAAAGAGTTAGTAAAAGTTTCTTCAGTTTTCTATTAGTAGACAGTCAAATAGTTCATAGAAATCAATATTATTAATGTTAATTAAGCTTATGTAAGATTTTGGATTATGGATTAAAATAACATTATTTTATTCAGTATTGAATTTGCGCTTCACAATGAGCCTTTCTAGAGCAGAAAAAAAAATACTCAGGAGCAACCCTCGTACATGTTTAATGACAAATGAGTACTTATGTTGTTAGCACGCTAAGTCGCTAATTAGACCAATAGAAGCATTTATCTCAATAAATTAAAGTTTTACACCAAATTCACTAATTAAACCAAACATTGCTCACTTAGTCAAAGATTTTTCCTTTGGAGCATGGCAAATTTTCAAATGAAGCTTCCTCACTGGCCCTTAGGGTCTTTGGATGATCTGCACCACAATGTTTAAGAGGGAACTTTTATTTTATCTCCCCTATGTAATTCCTTTGCAAAACCATACCTTCAGTTAAACTCACAACCAACCTTAAGGTTCAGTAATGATCTATGGAATAGTAAATACATATCTTTTGGTGATCTTGGTATCTCTCGATCTATTTTTTTTCCTTCTATTTTCAAGGCTCCGGTAGATATAATCTCTACTTTTGAATCTATGTTTAGATGTTTTTTGTGGGCAGGGTGGGGGGAGAAATAAAATCCACTAGGTTGAATGGAATAGGGTGTGCTTGGAGAAGGAGGTGGGAGGTTTGGGGATAAAAAAAAAACCTTAGGGCTTTAAATATAACCTGATTAGGAGAATGCTTATGGAGATTAAAGGTAGGGAGCCAGTCTCTGTGATATAGGTGGATTCTAAGGTGAAATCCAAAATTCACTTCCTCACCGGTGAGGAAGCAAAATTATCTGCAACAACAGGTTTGTTACCGGAAGAAAAACAAATATAAAATATTTAAAAATGAAATTAAAAAAATAGAATAAAAAAAATCATGTTTTGTCATCGTGTAGGTAGGTTGTGTTTCCCTTTTTATTTTTTTTAGAACATCTTCCTTTTCGTCACTATGTAGGTTCATGACTGTGTTTCAGAATTTGCATTTGCATCCTTGATTCAACCATTTTTATTCTCTCAAATAAAAAAGACAATTTTTTTATAGGAGCTGTTTGGAAATGAGAGGGTTATAAAAAGTATTTGAAAGAATAGGAGGAGCAAGAAAGAGAATATTTAAAAGAAAATTAGTTTTTATGTCTTCAAAAATTCTTTTGTTTTGACTTCTTTTGGTTCATTTGGATCTCTTATAAAAATGATAACCTCTTCTTTTTATATAACTTCAAAAGAATATTTAAGATAATAAAAAAAGTTTCAATACCATTTCTCTAAATATTTAGTTATGCGCATTTCTTTAAATAAATATTATTTTTATTTATTTGTATACTTGTTTTTAGAATTATAGTACAAAGTTAATGATCTTCTAATATTACAAACTTAATGATCTTTAACACTTGAGTAATTATAGGAGAAAGCACCACCGCATTGCAGTGAGCAAGAAGGGACCAACACTACGGCGGCGAACTTCTACGTTGACGGCACCACCACCTCATGAGAAGGGGAAGGGATTAATGATACGGTGGATTTCAACGGCTTTTATTTCAGACGTAGATTAAATTTCATATGTAATCAACGATCATCATTTTTTAACAGAATTTCTCATCGTGAGTAATCGAGTTGCTCACTTTATAGGATCCAGACCCCCTAGATCCTTCTCAAACTAAATTAGTAACTGATTTACTTTTTTTTAATTCCGTTTTTATTAATTATTTAATTAACTTCACAATTTAAATAAAATATAATTGATCATTTATTTATCTAATTTATTTTTTAGTTTTAAAAACAACTATATTGTTCTAAAAAAATATCTAATTAAACTCTTAGTCTTAAAAAATTGTAAATTTTTAATTTTATTTTCTTCTTCTTTTTAATTCTTTTAAATATTATAATTTTTCAACTTTATAATTATGTTATTAAAATTAAAATTAATAACTAAATGAAAAGAAGGTAAGTTTTTAAACAAATAAAAATCCCTCCAGTGTAATATTTTTCACTATTAATTAATCAATTAAAAATTATCTTGTATATGATTCTTAAAATTTTTATTTTAAAATTACTATACACAACAATATTAAATTGAACCATAGTATAAAAAACCTTTTCAAGATCAATATATTTTAATCAAATTCAAGAATTAGTTTAGTTTGACCTTAAAATAGCATATAACAAAAAAAAAAAAAATACTAGTAACTTGTCGACACAAATAAGAATTGAATTACATTTAAGAATTGCATTATCATTGTAAAAAGTTTTATATCATTAGCTGGTATAAAAATTATCTTAAATAACAAGTTATAAAAATTCAACAAATGCATTATATATAAATTTATTTATTAATGGACCACAATATAAAAATATTTACCCTATCATGCCATTAATTCTAAATAATTTCATAAGAATTTCCCGAAAAATATTATACTTGTCGGTGATTAAGAGATAAGACTTAACCTTGAACATAAAGGCGAAATGGGATTAAAAATGAAAACTGAACTAGTTCCAAAGATATTGGGAACGAAACTGAGAAAGGTAAAGATGGTGTTTAGGTAGAGACTACAAAAATGGCGTCGAAGGCTTCTTCCTCTGCTTCTCAAACCCAAACACTCTCTTCAATTTCCGACCAAAAGGAGTTTCCTCAACATGTTTCTATGACCCGCACTTGGCTTAACAAATTGGGCATCGACAAACCCATTCCTCAGAGTTGCGAAACCCGCGGCTTCTACTCCCACTTCTTTGGAAGCTTCATCAAACTCAACGATATCAAGAGGGGACGAATCTCTTGCACTATTGCTGTCAAACCCCAAATCATTGTAACCCCTTTTCTCTCTCCTTGATTCCTTTTTTGTCGTTCTGCTCTGTTTGGTGGTGCCTGACAAATTTGGTAAGAAAAAAGTGTACTTGTAAACTGTTAACAGTTGTTAATCGAAATTCTGCATGAATTGGTTTTTGTTTATTAAATTGTAGCGTTGGTTTTGTGTTTGGCAGTCGAGAAAATTGGGATGGAAGGTCTAAAGCTTATGTTTTTCAATGTTTTGTGAAATGGGTCTGTCGAAATTACTGGTAATTTGCAAGATAACTGTTGGGAATGAAGGTCTCAAGCTTATGATTTTCAGTGTTTATCAAGATAGTGTTTGGATAAAGGATTTCAAAATTTCAAGCTTTGTTGCTTATAGTGCTCTTACTCGATTGAACAAGATTGGTCTATACCAAACAAGTCATTTTGATATATGATATTTTGAATTCACTTAAAAATTTAATTCCTCTCTCAAAACTCCCTTTCCAAATTCACTATTGTGCTACTTTGGATTCTATGTAGTGTCTTAGAAAATTATGGAAAAGAGTGTCCTTGTGCCAGGAAAATGGCCAAGTATTGGTGGGGTACCTGTATTCACATGATTCACTTGGATATGTATCCTGGGAGAATCTTTTAATTTTGTTTATGTTCTTATAGAGTCAAGCCTGTTTTGGACAGGACTAGTGATGCCTTTTGTGACATTCTAACACGTGTTGGGTGAAGATATTTAACTGTTGTGACATGTTCATTGGAGAAATAATTTCTCTATTTATACTTGAGTATGGGGAAGATTTGTAAATGTGTTTTTTCTTATGATCACACGTACTTTTTAGTAAATTATGATCATCATACACTGATATAGTTATGTATTAATGAGATATGATCATTGTCTCTTTACAAATATTATTGATTTATTTAAAGTATCCTGGTCATACTGTATCTTGTGATTTTAAGACTTTTCCATATCCCCATGTCCATTTCATATCTCGTGCAAAGTATCTGGGCTTTGTAGGTTTTGTTAATTGGATCAACCGAAACTACTAATAATTTTCTAGATAATTCTTGTCGGTTACATTGAGCATAGTCAGTTTGGGAGTGTATAACAGTTTTTGGCTGGGTCAGACCAATTTTTCAAAATTGTGGCTGCAATATTATTGTTTTGAAGATCCTGCAACTGCATCACGGTCAAAGTTGCAGTCACACCTGTTGTATTTTTTCTGCAATTTTGGTAATTGCAGGACCACAGCCACCTCAGTTTGTGAGAGGCTGCAACTTTGATTATAATAAAAAATTCTGCCATTTTCTTTCTGAGCAGCCAAATTTATTTTCTTTCTAAGGTCTAAATTTTAAATTTATGTTGGGGGGATGGGAGGGTGGGGGGAGGGATTAAAAATAAGTTATATATTACGAATGTAGATGGATATTTTCATCTTCATTATTGGACTTGCAGAATGCTTTTGGAACACTGCATGGGGGATCTCTTTTGTCTTTGATTGAGTTGCTGTCTATTGCTTGTGCTAGAACTGTTATTGCTGAGGACAAGGAACTTTTTCTTGGGGAAATTAGAGCGTCTTACCTCTCTGCAGCTCTAAATCATGTGAGTTCTGAATTTTGATTCTCTCTATTGTCATATGGGCATTACTGCTTTCCCGGTTCTGCAAATCAGTGAATGATAAATGAACTGTGTGGATTTCAAGCCTTTAGAAAGACTTATTAATTCATGCTGCCTGAGGAAGTTTGATGTTTTTAGCCTAACCTCGCATTTGATACATAAGCTTGCGACTTCAAAAAAGTATTACTCCTCAGCAAGGAGATCTTTTAATTCAGGATTTGGGATTCTTAGCATTAAGTGTTGCCTAGCAGTTTGCATTATTCAACTGCATTTGCATTGTTAGTTACTAAGCATCAAAAGCTTGTACTTAGAGAATTGCTTTTAATGTGGTTAGTGTGAGATGATGTAAAACCATTCATGTGTCTCCATAAATAGCTTAAATATCTAGGATATTTGGTTTGTGGCATGGTATCACAGCCTCTATGACTAAGTGTTCTAAAGTTCGATATATGCACCCTTCCATTCTTCAAATAATAGTTAAATTTCAATTCAAGGTTCATGGGCCTGCTCATTATCTATGCTTATATCCCAAAGGGCACTTGCGTAAGAGAGCGTGTTAGAGATATAATATTAAAACCGTTCATGGAACTCAAGTTTTGGAGATATATGGTTCGACATGACAATTAGAGCCTCACTTATAATGTTGCAAAGATAAGGCTGGAGTTTTTTTTAGATATAGTTTTCTACTCATTCTATATGTAGTGTACTAGTAGGTAAGTTGCATTGCGATGATAGATGATTCTTACATCCCATATATTGAAGAACATGTTCTTGTTCCTCATCATGGTTAAATTCTTCAATAAATGGGCTGTTGCTCCATTGTTTGTGCAGTCAGAAGTTCTAGCTGAAGCCTCTGTGGTGAAGAGTGGAAGAAATGTGACCATGGTTGCATTAGAGTTTAAGCTGAAGAAGACTGGGAATTTGATGTATATTGCTCATACCACCTTCTATAACATCCCGGTTGCCAAGTTATGAACATACATTGCTTTCTGGTTATTTTATTGTTCATTCGGATTCATAATTTCTACAAGTGTTGTACTCTGTTAATAATGTTATGATTGTTGCCTTATCCTTTATATTGAATTTAGATATGTCAAAATGGACTAATGAAATCCAACCTGTTCTGAAATTAAGTTTTGATTCTCAACCCAACTCAATCCTAGTAGGTTACGAGTAAGGTTGAATTGATCTTCTAAATTCTTTAAAGAAGAGTTATAAGAAAACAAATAACTCATAACTTGACTTTCCAAATAAAAAAATACAAATAATCTAAATATAAACATAGTTTCACAATTACAATAATGTTATCTCACTAATTTATTTATTTTTTTGGTAAATTCTTACTAAATTACTTTGGCACTTATGTTCTTTAAATTCTTCTAATAAGTGAAATAAATATACTGTAAAATAGCGTGAAATAAAAAATAATTCACAAAATATTATTTCTAATAAAATGGTATTTAAGCAAATAATGTATACAAATATTTAACTGAAAAAAAAAAAAAAAACTCAACATGGCTGATTAACTCAACATGGCTAATTAACTCAACCCAACTCTTTTTGAACTCATTGGGTTGGAGGCTTATGCGGGTTAATGAATTGAATTATATGACCTGACATTATTTGGGACAGTTAAATGGTTAACCTGTTGGGTTTAACTTACTTTGACATTCCTGATGCTAATAATTTTAAGTGTATATATGAGTAGCATTTCGTTGCTAGGAAAAAAAACATAACTAATAAAAATTCAATTGTTAGATAAGCAAAATAGTGGGTTATGAATAGTGGTGGTCTGACGTGTTAAGAGTGTCCAAATGCAACTCCTGATTTTAATAAATAAAAAAAAACAAAAGAACCTACAAGTAAAACTTTTGAATTTTGGTATTTTTCCTACTCATTTTTTATTTATTCGAACCCGTTATCCCAAGTTTTTTATTTTCCTTATGTTATGTTTATTATGTTAAATGGATGATTTTGGAGTAAACGTTTTGAAGCAAGATTTGATGATACGGTTGAATGAGAGAATTGGCAGATAATTATGATTCACTATGTAAGAGTATATGTATGACACAACATACAAATGATTAGTTTATAACGACTAATTTCACAAAAAAAATAAAAACAAGTTTATAATTACTAGTATAAGACTGAATATACAAATTGGTCTCATCCATTTAAAGTTCGGACATGTGAAATTATGTTTTAAGTGGATCAAATAGTCTAATTTAAGAAATAAATGGATTTTTTTTTTCAAGATCTGTATTGGTCGCAAAAGTTCATGAGTAAATGCATCGATCCATGAATCCAAAAAGTGATTTGAAAAATATTATTTTATAAAAATATTTTTAAAAAAGTAAAAAATGTATAAAATTAAAAAAAGAAAAACTGATTTCATTTTTAAGTTAAAATCTATCACTTTAAAATATATTAATATGTTAAACATAACAAACTAACAATAATAACCTAGATACAGATTAAAATCTTAAAAAAACAAATCAACAATAATACTTACAGAGTAGACATAGATTAAACGAATAGTCCACGGATAAAACTTAATAGGTTCAAAGACTTAATGCATCGGATTCAAAAATTCAATAGGACTCTATGTAGATTTTAAAAATAGAGATCCGTTATCCACAACATGAATCTATATACCCAGCCACCCCTATGTATTTGGAATGTTGTTTCACACCATTTCTTTCTACAGTAATAAAAAACATTTCTTTCACGATACTCTTTCTCCCATCTCTTAGTATTGTCATCTTCCTCACTCTCCCTATTTCTTCTCCACTGAACAAACCGTTAAACTGATAAATTTTAAACATGAATCCCACATTTATGTTATTCCTTCCACTTTATTGGCCAAGTCGATTTTGGTAAATATATTTTCTATTTTTGTTCAATTTTTGTCTTTCATAATCCATTTAGCAAACAAAGTATCGAATCTTCAAAACATTTGTCAGAACCTAAAAACGTTAAATCAAAGTGTAATTAAATTCATCAACAGTCAAAAACAGTTCAATTCATTGACCAAGGTGTACCTGGTTAAGAAGCACTGAGCGTCATACAATAATATTTGTGGTCTTGGTGCACACGGAATTTAATGTGACTTTCCCTTGGCCAGTATATGTCCTTTAAGAGTCCATTTCAGGGGAAAGAAAGAAAAAAGAAAGAGAAATAATCAGTAAAATAATTTGAGATTTTTTCTGATTATTTAAAATATTTTACTGATTTTAAAGAAAGAGAAAAAAGAAAGAGAAAGTCACATTAATTTTTAATGAAAATATTTTACTGATTTTAAAGAAAGAGAAAAAATTATACACAACTTAATATTTAATCAGTAAAATATTTTAATTAAAAATTAATAAATTCAATTTTATTTAAAATTAATACAAAATAATAATATTAATTTTTTATAACATAATAATAATTTATACACAACTTAATATTTAATATTATCTTTTAACAATATTATCATGTCATTTTTAACATATGAAAATAATATATATATATATATATATATATATTATAAAACAAATAAAAAATTATTTAATAATTATTATTAATTATCACAATAAAAATTAATATAATTATAATATGTAATTTATTGGGTTTAATTCAAATTTTATATCATTTGTATTCGGTTTACCATTTGACATCATTTTCATGGATGATAAATCTCTATTGCGTCATCAACACGTTCATCGTTCACGTACTACGATTAATGAGTTAATCACTTTCTATTACCATACAATACCTGAACCAGAACCACAAATTATACTATTATTATCGTGTACTGGGTTCTAACATATTGCCCTAATCAAACAGTGTAAAATTGATCCTGCATTGATCACTGCATTGGTTGAACGATGGAGGCCTGAAACACATACCTTTCACCTGCCATGGGGAGAGTGCACCATCACACTCGAAGATGTTGCACTTCATCTAGGCATTAGAGTCGATGATCGTGTTGTGACTGGACCTAGCTTCTTACATTGGGATGAGTTATGCCACGAGTTACTAGGGGAAGTCCCTCCCGAAAATGCACGTAAAGGAGCCGCACTAAAGCTGACATGGTTGCTAAGCATGTTGCGCGCACCATTGCCCGAAGAACCAACAACGCACCAACTACAATGCAGGTGTAGAGCTTACATAATGTACATGATTGGCGGTGCTTTAATTCTTGATAAATTTGGAAATAGAGTTCATTTAATGTATTTGAACCTATTACGTGATTTGAATAACAAAAAAATATAGTTGGGTTCGGCTTGTTTAGCAAACCTGTATAGAGAACTATGTCGAGCATCATCGGAGGTTGGTAAATCTATGGGTGGTTGTGTCATACTATTGCAGTCATGGGCTTGATACCGCATGCCTTTTATTGCACCAAGAGTCCTATGACCTGAAACAACTTTTCCACTGGCTAAAAGGTTATTTGCATATAGCAAAATGTTAATTTTTTTATTTCAATGACGTGTATTACAACATTACAATGAATACTGATTTTGTATGTTTTACATTTCAGATGGAGTGGTGGTAGATTAGAATATAGGGCCACACCGCATGGTGACTTAGTCTGATATAGGTCTCGTATAGATCATATGGAGAGCCATGAGGTATAATACTATCATGATCTGCACCTTAAATATGTACATACATACTAACATGTTGCCTTGTTGGCATATATTTCAGTTTTCTTGGGTCCCGTATAGAGGATTTGAAGAACACCTACCTAGACGTGCATATAGAGACATGGAGATTTGGTCTGCATGTACTGCAATTATTTGTTTCTCGGTTGTCGAATGACATCAAATAAATCGGGTGAAGTTACAGTTTGGACTACAACAAGATATCACTGTTTATCCCATGAATCTTGATCTACTTCACCAAATTGACATGCGAGGCAATCATTACACTGATTGGATGGAATACCATGCGGAGTGGATTAATATTTGGAAAAACAAACACAACGATGTTTTAGCTGGGCAATGGGTTGAAGAAATAGTGACACATACACCAACGTACATGGAATGGTATAGGAAAAACACTACTTTGTTCTTGTTTGTTGCACTAAAACTACATGATCCACGCACAACAATTACTCAAAATGTTGCAGGGTCAAGTGTTGAACAAACACATTTTGAAATTCCACATCCTTAGTCAATGTATTCTACTCCTTCACCTGCTCATCAAACTTTTGGCCACACTGGCGAGTCAGTCACCGCAACCACCCATGAATGGATGACCGATTTATTTGACGTTGATTTCAATACACCAAATTCAGCAGCATCATATTTAGCTACTTTACAACAGTTCGATGCACTGCATTCGTTTGGAGAACAAGGTCAAAGTTCTTCAGCTGCAACAACCAACATTGAAAATACTAGCATAGAATAACAACATCATCATGACGTGGGAGAACCAGTCATATTGGAAAGAAGAAATCCGCGACGTAATCGGCGTCCACCACCTTGTGGGACTAGTCATTGTCTTGGTCATTGAAGTATAAAATGTTGTGATAATGAGATCAAATATGTTTAAGTACCCCTGTAACGACATCATCAAATATGATTTGGACCCTTGCAACTATGGTTAAGTGCCTATGTTCTGCATTTTTTTTAAAATTATGTCGAACACATTAATGATATTTGTGACTCATTTTTTCTATGGTTTGAACGTCAAAGAATCCCAAAAAATTATTTCGTGCACTAGTTCCATGGAATAACACCTCAAAATACAAGTACAAAATAAAAAAAAACTATGATTTGGACCCTTGCAACTATGCTTAAGTGCCCATGTTCTGCATTTTTTTCAAATTATGTTGAACACATTAATGATATTTGTGACTCGTTTTTTCTATGGTTTGAATGTCAAAGAATCCAAAAAAAATTATTTCATGCACCAGTTCCATGGAATAACACCTCAAAGTACAAGTACAAAATAAAAAAAAAACTATGATTTGGACCCTTGCAACTATGCTTCAGTGCCCATGTTCTGCACTTTTTTCAAATTATGTCGAACACATTAATGATATTTGTGACTCGTTTTTTCTATGATTTGAACGTCAAACAATCCAAAAAAAATTATTTCGTTCACCAGTTCCATGGAATAACAACTCAAAATACAAGTACAAAATAAAAAAAAATTATGATTTGGACCCTTGCAACTATGCTTAAGTGCCCATGTTCTGCATTTTTTTCAAATTATGTCGAACACATTAATGATATTCGTCACACACTTTTTCTATGGTTTGAACGTCTAAGAATCCAAAAAAAATTATTTCGTGCACCAGTTCCATGGAATAACACCTCAAAATAGAAGCACAAAATAAAAAAAAAACTATGATTTGAACCCTTGTAACTATGGTTAAGTACCTATGTTCTGCATTTTTTTAAAATCGTGTCGAACACATTATTGATATTTTTGACTCGTTTTTTCTATGGTTTGAACGTCAAAGAATCCAAAAACAATTATTTCGTGCACCAGTTCCATGGAATAACACCTCAAAATACAAGTACAAAATTAAAAAAACTATGATTTGGAGCCTTGCAACTATGCTTAAGTGTCCATGTTCTGCATTTTTTTCAAATTATGTCGAACACATTAATGATATTTGTCACACACTTTTTCTATGGTTTGAATGTCAAAGAATAAAAAAAAAATATTTCGTGCACCAGTTCCATGGAATAACACCTCAAAATACAAGTACAAAATCAAAAAAATTATGATTTGGACCCTTGCAACTATGCTTAAGTGCTCATGTTCTGCATTTTTTTCAAATTATGCTGAACACATTAATGATATTCGTCACATACTTTTTCTATGTTTTGAACATCAAATAATCCAAAAAAAATTATTTCATGAACCATTTCCATGGGATGTCACCTCAAAATACAAGCACAAAATAAATAAATAAAAACTATGATTTGGACACTTTTTCCATGGTAATAACGTCAAAAAATAAAAAAAAAAATATTCGTGAAACATTCTGCAATTTTCACAAATAATTTTTTTTACTCTGAAATTATAATGAACTTTTGCTGCATCAATTATCAGGGATAAATCACAGTCGAAATTGACAACACTCGACAATTTGCATAGGTCTCTAAAAAAATAAATGTCTCACCAGTAAAACTGACATGACATGGACTACTCAATTTTTTTCACTCTGATAATTATAATGGACTTCTACTCCATCAATTACCAGAGATAAATCACAATCAAAATTGACAACACTCAGCAATTTGCACACGTCTCTAAAAAAATAAATGTCGCACCAGTAAAACTGACATGACATGGACAACTCAATTTTTTTTCACTCTAATAATTATAATGGACTTTTGCTCCATCAATTACCAGGGATAAATCACAGTTAAAATTGATAACACTCGATAATTTGTACACATCTCTAAAAAAATTAATGTCGTACCAATAAAACTGATATGACGTGGAAAACTCAGTTTTTTTTTCAGTCAGTTATTTTTTTCACTCGACAATTTGCACATTATGGACCCTTGTAAATATGCTTAAATGTTCATTTACCTGTTCATCTAAATGCATAATTAACTAGTGTCTCACTCAACTATAACCAAATTCTATAAATACCACTACAACTAAAGACATTCGTAACAATTTCAAAATTTCATCTCAATCCTTACCACAATGTGTCACCTAACTGCATATGTTTGTGTTTACTACGACGGCCAAATTTGCAATACTAATGAGGGCACCACCTTTGTTAGTAACAACACAAAAACTTTCATGGTCGACAAGGTCATAACCTTTACACAATTGCTTGAACTTATTCACCAAAAACTAAACATTGACCCAGACCAACATATCCAACATCTTCACTTTCGGTGCCCTATACTTGAGTCAGGACAATGTTATATGTACACATCTTTTATTCTGCGAGATGATGCTGATGTTTGACAAATGTTCAACATTTTTTACAACAACCCATCACTACCATTTATGGAGTTATTTTCCATAATCTGTCACAATAATAATCCACCACGCAACCAACATGGCTCAATCTCTAATCTTGAGGACATATCAGATGAATATGGAAGTAACCTGTCTCCATCCCACGAACCTATATTCAAACGGGATTGGTAATCTATGAATCATTCATGTCTAAGTTATTTCTTCTTTGAGATTTTCATGTAATGTCTTATGTCCGTCTTCAGTTATCACTTTACGTATTGAAATAATTTTTCCTTTAAATTTAAATTAGCAATTTTCAGTTTACCCAATTTTACTGCAGTAGTTGACATGGTAACGTAACTGTTAAAATTCACAATACTTTGCCATTTACACTACACTGTTTCTAAAAATTAAATGTCTCATCGACAAAACTGACATGAAATGGACAACTCATAATCTTTTTGTTCACTCTGGAAATAATTATGGACGTTTGCTGCTTTAATTACAAGGGAAAAATCACAGTCCAAATTGACAATATTCTGCAATTTTCACATGTCTCTAAAAATTAAATGTCTCACCTGCAAAACTGACATGAAATGGACAACTCATAATCTCTTTGTTCACTCTGAAAATCATCATGAACGTCTGCTGCTTTAATTACATGGGAAAAATCACAGTCCAAATTGACAACACACTGCATTATGAGCTGCCCATTTCATGTCAGTTTTGCAGGTGAGACATTTAATTTTTAGAAACGTGTGCAAAACTGACATGAGATGAACAACTCATAATCTCTTTGTTCACTCTGAAATTATAATGGACATCTGCTACATCACTTACTAGTTGAAAAGAAACATTGGATTCCAATACACATCAACGTGGCAGAATACTCAAACAACTATAAATAACACAACACATACACAATACAAACACACAATCTCACACAACATAATTTCACAAACCAAATTCAATCTTATTACTATGTCATTTTTGGGAGAAACAAGTAGTCAGACCATTGCTAACTCCAGATTAGCTTTCATTTTTCCAAATGGATCAATCACTCACAACCAAACTGGTGTTTATTTTCAAAGTCTCACTCCAACACCAATGTGAGTTCCTAACAACTGTTCTTTTGATACACTCAAGTGTAGAATGCACAACACCCTTCAACTAATCAACGATCAATTACTGGATGAAATCTACTACCGACAATCATTCATAAATGCAGGTCAACAATATTTTTTTCAATCTCTACAATTGAAAAATGATGATGATGATGTTTACACAATGTTAATGTGCAATGAACAATACTTGTGTGTTGGCCCTATAGAATTATTATGTACCATTATTAGAACACTGGATGCTATACTCAACCTTCTTCAATCAATCATCACTCCTACTCATGACGCAATTATGTATTACAACGGGAAATGGAACATACCACTTCAAGGTGAGTTTTTGGGTTACTCCTTTACTGGAACTAATCCAATAAGATTTGGCATTCCTTCGGGATGTGGCATGGAGAAACTCAAGGATTTAATCAAGCAAGTTGCATCTATAGGGGTTCCCCCTAATGGAATTCACGGATCACAATTGGTTAGACGATTATTCTTTTGACAACCAGGTCATTCTGAGTATTTCGAAAATTTGATTGAATATGAGATAACAGAATTGAAAAATGATGAAGACGTGCTAAAGGTGTTAGCACAATCCAACTATTGGAAACAATTCTACACAATAGAATTTTTTGCTATTTTTAGCAAACCAGTAATTCAAATAGAAGAAGACATGTATTCTGCACAACATATTTCAGATCTTCATTAATTTTGTCATATTTGCATTGTAATTGTAATTTTTAATATGTTTCATTATTATCGAGTATCATTTCAGTTACTATAATTTGAGTATTTTGTCTACTTTATAAGACAGATGTGTCATATATTTTTTCGCGGTGTTTTTTTATTGTATTTTAATACTACTAACTAATTTTATTATTTTTTAATTATAAGGGCATACAAAAATTAACAAAACATAAATTTGACTACACAATTACATATAACATAAATAAAAAATTATATTCTAATTTTATCCAATTTTATATTTTCTTTATATGTATATTTTTGTTAATAAAAAAATTAATTTAATCAATATTAAAAAAATAATTTAGTAATTAAATAATTTTAAAAGTAATTAAAAATATTTTTATATAATATAATATTTAATTTAAAAAAAAAACACACCAAGAAAATCGGAGTATCCAAACCCGATTCCCCTATTGAAAACAAAAGAGGTACAGTTGGAGAAAAAATTCTCAAAATAATATACTTTGAGAATTTCATGAAGAGAGAAAGTGTACATTGATCAAATTGCCTTCCTACTCCCCATCATTTCTCTTTTGCCAAACAAACACACTATAAGAGTGCCAAGGATTAATTTGAATTTACAAAAACACCTAGTGTGGTCTTATTTTTTTTGCAAACACACTGGTTTTATTTTACTAGATGTAAATAAATTACAGATATAATTTTTTTAAAATTAAACAATAATTATAAAAATATTTTTTTAAACCTTTATTGGATTATGGAAATGAATAACCAATTAGTTTAATAAACATCTGTGATTTTATTTTAAAAAAAACTCGAATATCTCAATTATTTTAATAAAATATATAACTCTCATGTTAGTGTGTCGCAGGACTGCCTACGTTGGTATGTCCGGCCAGTGTCAATGGCGAGTCTCTCTCCTCTCTCCTTGTCCCACCAGTATCAATGACGACATACCTTCAAGTCAGCCTTGTCCCGCTAGTACGAATGACGGTATGGGCTTCTTTATCTCTCCTAGTCAGACCCTGTCCTGCTGTTGTCAATGGCGGCATCGTCGTTCCCGTCATTGCCAGTGGCGTTACAAGCTTCACGCCAATGGTGGTACCCACGTAAATAACAGTCCCCCTTGCAATTTATTTTAAAATAGACCCTATTTAATAAATTGTTTTTAAAACAATCCCTCTATGGTAAATTTGTCATTATGAAGGAAATTCAACTACTTCGAAGCCAATAATTAATACATCAATTCAAATCTGAAGACACTGTCGGGCCGTAATGTCGCATCGTAATTATTGGGTGCAACTTGTAGTTCATTAATCGGGTGTGGTGACCCAGTAGTGAGCGTCATATAGTGTACAAGGGATGTTAATGTAGCCAGAAGTTCTAGCTAAATCGTATCATACGAATTGAGGAAATGAAAAACAATATTAACGCGTGTTGCCTCATCCACCTTACATCGATATTCAGCAAAATCCACAGCAGAAACTAAAGAAAAAACCGAATGCAGTGAGTGGTCTAAGTTAAGACAAGTGTTTGCTGCTATCCCCATTATGTCCAAATATTGGCAAATACTGATAAGAAATTAAACAGCTTATTGAATATTCTCTGAACAAGACAACGCGGAATTGAAATCAGCTACCCACTACACCATGAGAAAATGAAGTATCAACCATAATTGTTCTAGCAGAAAAACATGTGTATCAACATGAAAGCATACACAGTCAAAGTGTTTTCAAGTGTGTGTAATTACAGGCCACTCACTGCTCTGGATACCCCCATTTGACATATAGCAACGAATTTGCCGTATCCCATTTGTCTAGAATTAATTAGTATTAGCTAGTGCTAAACTAAACTACTACCTATTTATAGTCTCAACCGCTGTCTATATAATATGATAAATGTTAATTAATCAGTGTCTTAAAGTCCTTAGATTACTCGTTAAAGAAGCAAAAGTTTTTTTTTAATTTATTTATTGAAATGCATAAAATTATACTCTCATATAATTTTCATTAAAACTCTTTCTTCTTTTAATTCTTTATACCAGTGCCCAGTCAAAGTCTCATTATGCTGTCAAAAGTATGTATTGTGGTCTTTTTTTTTTCTTTCCTGAATACCATTTTGTGGTCATTTAAACATGTTGTAGTTAACTGATAAAAAAAAAAAAAAAACCTGTTGTAGTTTTATGCTAAAAGAATATTCGGAGTTTGCATAGCTCAAATTAAAGGAACAAAAAAAATATTGTGATATTTATGGATTAAACTCAATCGATCAGTAACTCATAAGTTAGTAAAACATATTTAAATAAATAAATCTAACAGTAATATAATTATTTATCCACCATGCATTCAAAAAAGATTATTATCCACCATAGACTGCAAGAACGGTCCCAAAATAATCTTAATTTAATTTAATAAGTGAGAAAAATGATATAATGTTACAAGTAATGTATCTCCATCATTCAATCTTAAATAAATAATTTTAGAAAATGTTAAATGCATGGGCATCCCATATATAATATACACCTACAAAGAGAAAAAAATAATAAATATAATAAATATTTGATGTGAAAAAAATAAAAATAAACACATATTAAGAATCTCAATAAGGTATCTAAAATATTTAGATGTCCAAATACCACAACTCATAAAGTTAAAGGTAAATAATTATTTGTTCCCACAAATCATTAACCTAACTTGTCCACCCTAGCCTGACCCCTATGTAGTAATAAGGTAAAAAAAAGTTAAAGGTAGTTAAACATGCATTTCATAAGAAAATAATAATGGATAGCCAAAAAAATTCCCCAGGCTCAACCCACAACTTTTGCCAAGTATAAGGCCACCATGAAGACGCGTATATCATCCATTTTATGGCTACCATGCAAACCTGACTCTTTGTCACTATTTACTTCGTTTGCACATGCTTATTTATATAACACCATTTTTGGGAAAGGTATAAGCACAATTTTTAGAAAGGAAGACGCACTATAAGCTAAAGCAGCAATGAGTACTCCTTCTAAGCTTTTATCTTTATTCTTTGTACTCATTGTCTTGCTGATGCCCTTAGTTTCCTTACTCAACAATGATTTCTCTATCTTCACCATTAAAACCATTTCATACCTAGTTTCCTTTAGTGAAAAGCCAAACCATTACTCTAATTTCAGCATTATTCCATACAAAGCCCAAAATAGTAAACAAAATGGCCACATCACCACAAACTCCAATGGAAGAGACAAACCACGTCTTTGGAGGAAAGCCTTCATTGGCTTCAAAAATACTCACGAGCCATCTTCGAATATTTCTCGAGCAATATCCCTTAATGTAAGCAAGTGTTTTCCCGTTGAGTTACCTTCTTTTGCAATAACCAATTCCCATTGTTGTCCACCTAGACCACCTCCTTCTAAGATCATAGATTTCAAAGATTTTGCTTCTCCAAACGCCACGCTTCGAGTAAGAAAACCGGCTCACATGGTAGATGAGGAGTACATAGCAAAACTTGAAAAGGGCATTGCACTCATGAAAGCACTCCCTGATGATGACCCACGTAATTTCATACAACAAGCAAAGGTCCATTGTGCTTATTGTAACGGTGCCTATCACCTACCCCATCCCTTTCAGAACACAAAACTCAACATTCACAGGTCTTGGTTTTTCTTTCCTTTCCACCGTTGGTACATTTACTTCTTCGAGCGAATCTTGGGAAGCTTGCTCGGTGACCCGAACTTTGCCTTACCGTTTTGGAATTGGGATGCTGTAGAAGGGATGCAAATGCCACCATATTTCGCAAACCCTAACTCGTCGCTCTATCACAAACTCCGAAACCCCAAGCACTTGCCACCGCAAGTGGTTGACCTGAACTATGATCCATTTGACTTTAATGATGATACACCTTCTCATCAACAAGTTTCGTATAATCTAGCCTTCATGTACAAGCAAATGGTGCTAGCAAGTACCAAAGAATTGTTCATGGGAAGCCCTTTTCGACTCGGCGATAACCCTACTCCGGGTATTGGCTCTATAGAGGCTGCTCCTCATAACACGGTTCATAAATGGGTTGGTGCTGCTGATAAGCCACACCAGGAGGACATGGGAACGTTCTACACAGCTGCTAGAGATCCCGTTTTCTATCCGCATCACACGAACTCGGATCGACTGTGGGGGATATGGAAAAAATTGGGAGAAGGAAGAAAGGACTATAGTGATGATCCAGATTGGTTAGATTCTGATTTTTACTTCTATGATGAGAATGCCAATTTTGTTCGCGTGAAGGTAAGAGATTGCTTTGATACTAAAAGATTGGGGTATGTTTACGAAGATGTTGATCTTCCATGGTTGCGAACGCCACCCACATCGCGAAAAAGCAAGCTACTAAGAGAAGCCAAAAAGGGTTCACTTTTGAGTTCAAAGCCATGGAAATTTCCTTTGGTTTTGGATTCCATAACGAGTATTGTTGTTAAGAGGCCGAAGAAATGGAGGAGCAAGGAGGAGAAAGAACAAGAGGAGGAGGTTTTGGTGATAGAAGGGATTGAGTTTGGAAGTGATAAATATGTCAAGTTTGATGTTCATATTGATGATGATGAAGACAATTTGAGTGGTCCGGATGAGACAGAGTTTGTGGGAAGTTTTGTGAATGTGCAGCATGGGCATGGCCATAATGTCAAAACTAGCTTTAAGGTAGGGATATCGAAAGTGCTGGAGAGTGTAGAAGCTGAAGAAGACGATGAGGTGCTGGTTTCTTTGGTACCTAAGGTGGGAAAAGGGGATGCCATAATAGGAGGCATCAAAATTGAGTTTATTCCAAAATACTAGGATTATTTTGTGGGTGTGAAAATTTTACACTTTTTACAAGTTTTGTTGTTTATGCTTTTAAAAGGTAGTTTTTTTTTTTTCCTTTTTTTAGTGTAGCAAGTCGAGCTCGTATTCTCTGTGGCTGGATTTTGTCCAACTAACTGAAATATGAGAAGTCGAATTTGCTATATATTTTACAGCAATTGGGGAAGGGAAAGAATGTGAAGGAAGTTGAAATTTTGGATGTGGGGAAGTACTCCTAGAAGTAGATATAAATTTGTTGTGGTGCATGTCTTTCAACACTAGTGCATGTAAAGAAAATCAAATAAATCAATTTGATTTTCTAGAACTAATTTTCATAATAAAAAATTGAGTTTGATGTAAAAATTTGTATGAGTTTTGTTTATATGAAAAGTGATTTTAGTAAAATTACTGTTATTTGGATGGTTTAAATCAAAACAAGCTTAAGGTGAATAATTGTTAAATTTTGTTTAAAATACAAGCTATATTTATTCATATTGGGAAAATAGTGCCGTAGTTTAAATTAAAATAGTCTCATCTCAACTAATTCATGCACCCCTGATTGTAGAAGAGTCTCTATCTTAATGTCAAATCAAGCCATACTTGTTGTCGCAACGTGGGTCACGATGAGACTACAAAACAAAATTAGATAAATAGATAAATTGTTTTCGAAAAAAATGGAAAACTTGGAGAGTTGATAGAACGTGTCATTTCTGATTGGGCATACTTGAAAATTAACTTTGAAGTGCAGGTCACTTGAGCAAACAAGCTAGCAACATACATTTATATTCCAGTGATGGTTAACTAAATATGCAAAGATGTAATTGTGAGAGAATGAGAGTCAATGACATCAAATTCATTCATATTATTAGCATTGTGATTGTTGTTTACAGTAATATCATAAACCTGAGAATCCTAATGAGTCATTGGAGACATCCAACAACTATGGGGACGATGATGGTGGTGGTGGTGATAACGACGGGAACGATGTTGGTGGTAACGACGGGGACGATGGTGGTGGTGGTGGTGGTAGTGTTATCATGATGATGGTTAGAATGCTTTAAAATTAAAAACCAAATTTACAATTTTTTTCTCTTAGTTTTGATAATAAATGTGATTTTTTTTAAATTAAATTAAAAGCCAATTGAATTCAATTTTTGCCAAACGCATTTTATTTTCTAAATTATATTTAAAATTTAAAAATAGAAAACTCACAATTATCGTGAACTAACCAATGCTCACCAATGACATTTTGGGAAGGTATATATATATATGTTGTGTAATCTTGAAGGCCACTTGAAGGCAACCAACTTAGAATAAGACAGCCGTGAGCTTGCAAAGTGTAAGTTCCGTGTTATGCTTGAGCAACCTTAGTTTTAATATTATTGCTTATTTATTTGATGATAGGGATCCTTAATATTGTAAATATCATTATAAGTAATGTTTTTGATATTTTTTGTATTTCTTTAACTTTCTATCATTTATAATTTATCATGTTTTATATATATTGTAAATATCATTATAAGTAATGTTTTATATATATTGTAAATTATTCATACAAAATGACATAAAAATTGCATTTTTTCCCACTGTTATATAGTTTGCGGATGTAAATTAGAAAAAAAAAATATTAACGTGTGAGGAGCCAAATTAATTCAAACTATTTAATTTTGATGATATTATTTTTTATAATTAATAATTTTAAGTATTTAATTGTATTATTTAAATATAAAATTATTTTCAATTGTCTTTTATGACGTTAAAATATTTTTTCTACTTTATTATTTACGCTCTTCAAAGTTTTAATTTACCACTTTTATACGTTCTCTTGTTTCCCACTGAATAAATAAAATTTAGAGAATTTAATTTATCAATGTATAATTTATTTTTGTGAAAAATCTATAAAACACAATAAGTTAACGTTTTTTATACAAGACAAAATTTGTACAAGAATAAAAAAATATTAAAATTTTCTGTTATGTTTTTAATAACTTCAAAGACAACCCTAATTTTTCCAGAATTATAATAATTTTTGCAGAAAAAAATTACAACAAATTCATAAAAGGAATTTGCATAAAAATATCCACAAGAAAATATGTAGGTTTAAGTAATGTTGTAATGACAATCGCAATATCTTGAGGCAAGAGCTTTGGGAGTAAACACCAAGGTGTAGGGGTTTGAGATTCACAAACGAAGAAGTTTTGAAAGTGAAACAGAAAATTCGATTTATAAAAGTATATACTACATCAGTTTTTGTTAGAGCCAACATACGAGCACTATTATTACATTGGTTCAAACTATAACCAATATAATAAAGGATATTACATCAGTTAAGTAATAATCGATGGAGTATACTTTCTCTTAATTTCAAAAATGTTACCATGTCTTAGATTACATCGGTTAGTGACGAGTCGATGTAAAAGTAGCAATTTAGAAGGCTCTGTTTCAAGTGACAAATGCAATTTTATGTTATTTTGGATCAATAATTTTTATAATAAGGAGAAAAAATATATAAAATACAGTAAATAATAATTGATAGAGAGATTAAAAAAATATTCTAAAATAATATTAGTCATAATAGAATTTACAATATTACTATAAAGATACCTATCAATACACAAATATACAATAATGTTAGGATAAATAATTATTTTCATTTTTGAATGTGTAAAATGTTGATAAATTTGTTCCTGAAAGATTAAAATTCAAATTTTAATCATCGAAAATAAAAAAAGTACAAAAATTCATCCATCTATTACAGTTAATAAAAGAACCTATATGACACATAAGGACGAACATGTCACAAAAATAATTGCTAACATGGTCATATTTGATTGACTTTCCAAAAGTGAGTCATGAACGAATTTGTCATGTAAAGTTTAGATTTTTTTTTATCCATTGGACTAATTTTTTTATTGCCTTTTCTACTTCCCACACTCTCGAAATGTGTTTTCTCTTCTTTATCTTTTCTTCTTCCCACACTCTTTCTGAGAAAGGACTCTGAGAACCTTCGTCTTCAATGGCCAATATGCGAACCTCCTACGCCATGACTATGGTGGTAGTTGTCGCAAAATAGGTGTTTTCCTTATTTGGAAAAAGCGTGTTATGAGAGTACGTGAAGAACAAATTTTATGTGGCAAATTTATCCTTATAACTCACTTTTGTAGAGTCAATCAAATATACCATATTAATAATTATTTTTGTGATATTTTCGTTCATTTATATCATATATGTTCTTTCATTAATAATAACAAACAGAAATTAACATATAAATAAATTTATCGTATTTTTCTCACTTTCAAGTATTAAAATTTAAATTTTTATTTTTTAAAAATTAATTTGTCAACGACAAAAATATTTATTTATTCATAATGTTAGATATTAATCCTTACTACCCACAATAAGGCCTACACACAGTTAGGGGCGGAGTTTCGAAAATATTTCATATGTGTAAACCTGTCCTTTACTCATTATTTACGTCTAACGTACAATTCTAATAAATATATTAGTTGACTTTTTATTTGTCCTATTCCTCGCAGAATAAATCAAACCTGTCTATGTGAACAATAATTAAATTATCTTAATTATTTGTTTCCCTTCCTCCTCACAAAAACTAGAAAAAAGTTAGAAGATTTAAATGAAATTATAAAATAGAAAAAATGTCATAATTGTTTTTATTCAAATTTGGCTCCCCCATTATTTTCATTCAAGCTCCGCCACTAACAGCTATCAATCTTAATCTTAGTTGGCTGTCTTCACGGGATCTTTCAAAGATGACCCAACATAGCTTCCAATAATGATGTTTTGGTTCTTTATGAACATATTAATTAATGCTGTGGGCCGGAGTGTTTTTTTTTTAAGTTATTTATCAGTTTTTGTTAGCCATAACCGTAATCCTGCCTAGGGTAGCTTTGCTATTCTTAGCCGGTCCCAAGCCCGGATAAAAGGAGAGGGTTGTGTTAGGCTTTCGACAGCCAACGTTAAACTTTGTCGAATCTCTATGACATGGATCAATTACGTAATAATGTGAATGCTAGGTCGTTGCCCGGAAGCAACGCGCTGTATGGCTCGAGTACAGTGTCAAAAGAGCAAGGGTCGCTGCATCGCCGCCCGGATGTAGTGAAAAGTAAGCAAGGGTTCCCACATTTTCGTGAACGGGTGTGGGTAAAGAAGCTAATTCATGACAGGAGAATTCGCTTTGGTACATGGAATATAGGCACACTTACTGGAAAATCTATGGAAATAGTGGATGTTATGGTGAGGAGGAAGATCAATTTTATGTGCCTACAAGAAACTAAGTGGACAGGTGAAAAAGCGAAAGAATTAGACAGCTCGGGATTTAAGCTGTGGTATACGGGAAAAATCAGATCAAGAAATGGGGTAGGGATTATTGTGGACAAGGAGTGGAAGAAGGATGTCGTGGATGTAAGAAGAGTACGAGATCGTATCATAGTCTTAAAATTGGTAGTGGGATAGGACACCTTTAATGTTATTAGTGGGTACGCACCTCAGGTTGGGTTAGCAGAACACTTTAAGGTAAAATTTTGGGAGGATCTAGAAGGGGTACTTCAGGATATACCCCAAGGAGATAAAGTTTTCCTAGGAGGGGATCTCAATGGACATGTAGGTAGCGTGGCTAGAGGTTTTGAGGGGGTGCATGGGGGTTTTGGCCTAGGGGAGATGAATGGGGAGGGTAAATCCATCTTGGAGTTTTCGGAGGCTTTGGATCTTTCTATAGCCAATACATGGTTTAAGAAAAGAGAGGAACATCTTATCACTTACAAAAGTGGAGGGACATGTTCTCAGATAGATTTCTTCCTTATCAGGAAGTCTGATAGGAAGTATTGCTTGAACTGTAAAGTTATCCCGGGAGAGAGCTTGACTACCCAACATAGAGTTTTGGTTATGGATGTAAGAATTAGAGATAGGGCAAAGAGAAGAAGTCCTCTGGTAGCACCAAGGATCAAATGGTGGCACTTGAAGGGTGAGAAACAAGGAATCTTCCAATAAAAGATATGGGAGGGTTGGTGTGGACAATCACAAGGAAGTGCAAATGATATGTGGAACAAGATGTCCCAAGAGATTATTAAAGTGGCTAAAGAGACGTTGGGTGAATCTAGAGGTTTTGGACCTAGGGGTAAAGAATCGTGGTGGTGGAATGAAAATGTTCAGAGCAAAGTTAGAGTAAAAAAGGAGTGTTTCAAGGAGTGGTCTAGGTGTAGAAATTCTGAAACTTGGGATAAGTATAAGATAGCTAGAAATGAAACCAAAAAGGCGGTGAGTGAGGCAAGAGCCCAAGCTTTTGACGGACTATACCAAGCTCTAGGAACCAGGGACGGAGAAAGATCTATATATAGGCTTGCTAAGGGTAGAGAAAGGAAGACTAGAGATTTGGATCAAGTAAAGTGTGTTAAGGATGAAGAAGGCAAAGTCTTAGTGCATGAAAAAGATATCAAGGAAAGGTGGAAGGCGTATTTCCACAACTTATTTAATGATGGATATGGATATGACTCTAGCAGTCTAGACACAAGAGAAGAGGACCGGAACTATAAGTACTATCGTCGGATTCAGAAACAGGAAGTAAAAGAAGCGTTGAAAAGAATGAGTAATGGTAAGGCGGTGGGGCCAGACAACATACCTATTGAAGTGTGGAAAACTCTTGGAGATAGAAGTCTTGAGTGGCTCACCGAACTCTTTAACGAAATTATGAGGTCAAAACGCATGCCGGAGGAATGGAGGAGAAGCACGTTAGTGCCAATCTATAAGAACAAGGGGGATATACAAAATTGTGCAAATTATAGGGGAATCAAGCTCATGATTCATACCATGAAATTATGGGAAAGAGTGATCGAACGGAGATTAAGAAAGGAGACTCAAGTTACTGAGAATCAATTTGGTTTCATGCCGGGAAGGTCGACCATGGAAGCGATTTATTTATTACGGCGGGTGATGGAGCAATATCGCATGGCCCAACAAGACTTGCACTTGATTTTTATTGACTTGGAGAAAGCGTATGATAGAGTGCCTAGAGAGATTTTGTGGAAAGCTCTAGAGAAGAAAGGGGTTAGGGTTGCATATATTCGAGCTATCCAAGATATGTATGATAGGGTATCGACTAGTGTTAGGACACAGGATGGAGAGTCAGACGATTTTCCCATCACAATTGGTTTACATCAAGGGTCAACCCTTAGCCCCTACCTTTTTACCTTAATTCTGGATGTCCTCACGGAACAAATCCAAGAGATAGCGCCGAGATGCATGCTTTTTGCAGATGACATAGTCCTCCTTGGAGAGTCGAGGGAGGAGTTGAATGAGAGGTTGGAAACTTGGAGACGAGCTCTAGAAACACATGGCTTTCGCCTAAGCAGAAGCAAATCGGAGTATATGGAATATAAGTTCAACAAAAGAAGGAGGGTTTCTAACTCAGAGGTGAAAATAGGAGACCATATTATCCCTCAAGTCACACGGTTTAAATATCTTGGGTCTGTAATACAGGATGATGGGGAAATTGAAGGGGATGTGAATCATCGCATTCAAGCAGGACGGATGAAATGGAGAAAAGCATCGGGGGTGTTATGTGATGCAAAGGTACCGATCAAGCTAAAGGGAAAGTTTTATCGGACTGCGGTAAGACCGGCGATTTTGTACGGAACAGAATGTTGGGCGGTCAAGAGCCAACATGAGAATAAAGTAGGTGTAGCGGAGATGAGGATGTTGCGGTGGATGTGTGGTAAGACTCGATAGGATAAAATTAGAAACGAAGCTATTAGAGAGAGGGTTGGAGTGGCGTCTATTGTAGAGAAGATGGTGGAAAATAGACTTAGGTGGTTTGGGCATGTAGAGAGAAGACCGGTAGACTCTGTAGTGAGGAGAGTAGACCAGATGGAGAGAAGACAAACAATTCGAGGCAGAGGAAGACCCAAAAAGACTATAAGAGAGGTTATCAAAAAGGATCTTGAAATTAATGGTTTGGATAGAAGTATGGTACTTGATAGAACATTATGGCAGAAGTTGATCCATGTAGCCGACCCCACCTAGTGGGATAAGGCGTTGTTGTTGTTGTTGTTGTTAGCCATAACCGTACATAATTGATTTGATGGCTAATCGTCACTGTCATTGATATCTAGAATAGGTCACGCAGGGTGAGTGTTCGTCATTTCAAAACGGGATTTTCATATTTGGCAGTTTTTCATTTGCTTCAAAGTATTTCTTATTTTTATATTCAACTAATATGATTTTACATTTATTCGTGTGAAACTATTTGTTTCTTTTATCCAAAGCATAATATACGCGCATTGTTTGCCTTCTTTCTTTCTTAATTTTGCTTTTTCTTAAGTCCTCATAATATTCTTTTATACATATAATAAGCACGGTTAAAATAGAGACTCCTCCTCAATATTTTTCTAATATATACACATAAATATAGCTTGAATTTTAAATCTATTTTGATAACTATTCACTTAATACTAATTTAGACTAACACTATCTAAATAATAACAATTTTACTAAAATCACCTTTCACATAAAAAAAAAATCAAATACAAATTTTTACACCAGACTCATTTTTTATTATGAAAATTAATTCTAGAAAATCAAATTGATTTATTTGATTTTCTTCAAAAACACTCATCTATACTTGTAGAAGAGTACTTCTCCGCATCCAAAATTTCAGCTGTCCTTCACACTCTTTCCCTTCTTCTACTATCGCTATACCAAAGCAAATTCGACATCTCATATTTCAGTTGGTTGGACAAAATCCAGCCACTGAGAATACGAGCTCGAGATGCTAAACCAAAAAAGAAAGTGTACTTTTTAAAAGCATAAAACAATAAACCTGTAATAAGTGTATTAAATTTGCACACACAACAACAAAACTAATCTTTCTACTTTGGAATAAACTCAATTTTGATGCCTCCTATGATGACATCTCCTTTCCCAACCTTAGGCACCAAAGTAACCAGCACAACATCATCTTCTTCAGCTTCTAAACACTCCAGCACTTTCGATATCCCTACCTTAAAACTAGTGTTGATATTATGGCCTTGTCCATGGAACAAATTAACAAAAGTTCCCACAAACTCTGTCTGATCCGGTTCACTCAAATTATCTTCATCATCATCAATATGAACATCAAACTTAACATATTTATCACTTCCAAACTCAATCCCTTCTATCACCAAAACCTCCTCCTCTTGTTCTTTCTCTTCCTTGCTTCTCAATTTCTTCGGCCTCTTAACAACGGTACTCGTTATGGAATCCAAAACCAAAGGAAATTTGCTTGGCTTTGAACTCAAAAGTGGACTCTTGTTCGCTTCTCTCAGTAGCTTGCTTTTCGGCGATGTGGGTGGCGTTCGCAGCCATGGAAGATCAACATCTTCGTAAACATACCCTAATTTTTTAGTATCAAGGCAATCTCTTACCTTAACACGAACAAAATTGGCATTCTCATCATAGAAGTAAAACTCAGAATCTAGCCAATCTGGATCATCACTATAGTCCTTTCTTCCTCCTTCCAATGTCTTCCATAGCCCCCACAATCGATCCGAGTTCGGGTGATGAGCGTAGAAAATGGGGTCTCTAGCTGCTGTGTAGAATGCTCCCATGTCTTCATGGTGTGGCTTATCAGCAGCACCCACCCATGTATGAACAGTGTTATGAGGAGCAGCCTCTATAGAGCCCATACCCGGAGTA
Organism: Glycine soja; assembly: GCF_004193775.1. Lineage (NCBI taxonomy): Eukaryota > Viridiplantae > Streptophyta > Magnoliopsida > Fabales > Fabaceae > Glycine > Glycine soja. The sequence continues at coordinate 53,123,084 of NC_041019.1, read as the reverse complement.
GGGTTATCGCCAAGGCGAAAAGGGCTTCCCATGAACAATTCTTTGGTACTTGCTAGCACCATTTGCTTGTACATGAAGGCTAGATTATACGAAACTTGTTGATGAGAAGGCGTATCATCATTAGGATCAAGTTTATTGTAGTTCAGATCAACCACGTGTGGGGGCAAGTGGTTTTGGTTTCGGAGTTGGTGATAAAGCGACGAATTGGGGTTATTGAAATATGATGGAATTTGCATCCCTTCTACAGAATCCCAATTCCAAAAGGGTAGGGCAAAGTTTGGGTCACCAATTAATTTTCCCAAAGTTCTCTCAAAGAAGTAAAGGTACCAACGATGAAAGGGAAAGAAAAACCAAGACCTGTGAATGTTGAGTTTTGTGTCCTGAAAGGGATGGCGTAGGTGATAGGCACCGTTACAATAAGCGCAATGGACCTTTGCTTGTTGAATGAAATTACGTGGGTCATCATCAGGGAGTGCTTTCATGAGTGCAATGCCCTTTTCAAGTTTTGTTATGTACTCCTCATCTACCATGTGAGCAGGTTTTCTTACTCGAAGCGTGGCGTTTGGAGAAGCAAAATCTTTGAAATCTATGATATTAGAAGGAGATGGCCTAGGTGGACAACAACGGGTAGAAGTTATTGCATCAGAAGGTAACTCCACAGGAAAACACTCTCTTGCATTAAGGGATATTGCTCGAGAAATATTCGAAGATGGCTCGTGAGTATTTTTTAAGCCAATGAAGGCTTTCCTCCAAAGACGTGATTTGTCTCTTTCATTGGAGCTTGTGGTGATGTGGCCATTATGGTTTGGATTTTCACTAAAGGAAACTAGGTATGAAACGGTTTTTATGGCAAAGGTAGAGAAGTCATTGTGGGATAAGGAAACTAAGGGCATCAGAAACACAATGAATGCAAAGAAAAATGGGAAAAGCTTAGAAGGATTACCCATTGCTGCCTTAGCTAGCTTATCTTCTTCTTTCTCCAAATTGTGTATGTTCCTTTCCCAACATTATTGGTTATAAATAAGCATATGTAATTTCTCTAAAAGAAAAAGCATGTGTAAAAAATAAATAAAGTAGGGACTAAAATATGTATCCCTACCATCTGGTCACACGTACCCTATAGTTGAAAAAAAATGATCTAACTGTACATCTTGTTATATTCAATTATTATTAAAAGAAAAAAGCATGTGTAAAAAATAAATAAAGTATGGACTAAAATATGTATCCCTACCATCTGGTCACCCTATAGTTGAAAAAAAAAATTATCTAACTGTACATCTTGTTATATTCAATTATTATTAAAAGAAAAAGCATGTGTAAAAAATAAATAAAGTAGGGACTAAAATATGTATCCCTACCATCTGGTCACCCTACAGTTGAAAAAAAAATAATCTAACTGTACATATTGTTACATTCAATTATTATCATTAATTATGTTGTAAATTTTATCACTAGTATTTTTTATTTATCACTGAGCATTTTATTATTATATTTTTTAATTTTCAGACATTTTAATGACATGTCCCTAAAAAAATATAAAAACAACGTTGTGTGGTAATAAAATGACGAAATTTCACAAAAAAAGATAACAAAATTGATGTCATTTTTTAAAAACTTTATTAGACACAATATGTTAGCATGGCCTTACATATTCTATGGATTGTTAGAATACACAAAAAATTGAAAAATATGATAATAAAATGCATTAAAAAACTTAAATGATATAATTAAAAAAATTAAATAATTTGGTTATAAAATTTACGATTAAACTAAAATAATAATAATAACAACGTGTTTGGTAGCTGGAAAAGGATACAAACGATAGAAAAAGAAAATAATGCACCCTACACTCTGTCGCCGGAAGTAATTTTCAACTGCAGCGCTTATTTTTTTTTCTTTTATTTTTAGTCTTCTATCTCTCTCTTTGCTTCTTATTATCTTCCCTCTTGCTCTCGATCTGATTTTTGTAGTCACGGTTGCGATTTGTGCTGCGTTAATGGGGTTAGGCTTCTTTGTTAGAAATTGACTTCAGCCCAGTGTGTTGATGTGGTTTTAGCTTCTTTGTTAGAAATTGATTTTAGGCCAAGTGAGAGAATTTGGATCTTGGACTTCATACCAAGGGAGTTCATAATCGAAAGATACATATTGGAAATGTTACTATTCACATGCAGTGAGGGGTAAATGAGTAAAATAAATGTATATGCCTGATATAAAAAATATTGGCAAATGACCTAGAATACTTGTTAAAGAAGTAAAAAATAAATATTTTATTAAAATACATTAAAATATGTTTCCTTTAATTATTAAATACATTTTCATATATACTATTTCTAATAATAAAAAGAATCCCTCTTTTAATTCTTAGAATATTAGTTAACAAGACTTAAAATCATTTTAGTTTACTAATACGGTAAGAACATCTAGTTATATGCTCCCATGAAATATAGAACTTATGTAAGCACACACATGCATTGGGTAATAAAAGTTGCAAGGAATAGGAGTTCTGATCAGTAATTATTGGTAGAGAAGGTTGCAAGAAACTCGTGCTACCTGTTCAAGATATTATAATAATAAATTTAGTGGTTATGAAGTTGTTCACCATATAAGCCACATGCACTGTCAAATGTCATATGCATGAAAAAGCTGTTGTACGTGGGCATTTCTTTGGTTTCCAAAGCGGTGAGTAAAAATAGTCTCGTGTACGTGGGCCTGTAATGTAAGAGCTTTCAATTTCAATAGTCTCGTGTTGTCTTTTTTGCAAGTGGTAGCAAGTAGCCGTAACATTCTATTCTTGGTAAGCTAAATTAAAAAGATTATTATTTATAAATAGAAAGAGTTTCATAAAATAATAAGATTTTTATAATTAAATAAATAAAAAAATAAAGAAGATATTTTATTTATTCATTTGATAAAAAATAAAATATAATTTATTTTTATAAAATAATAAAAATAAATAAATAGAGTAAATAATAAGTTATAAATATGTATAAGTAGAGATGTGTTAGGTCAGTTTTTACATTGACAATGTCTCATTTTCCCCTCATTTTCATTTTTTTTCTTTTCCTTCCAAAATTTTCTCTTTTTTCCCGCACATCACCAAATCTGTCTCAGAAAAATAACGATCTCAGACTTATTCATTGTTGGATCGTCGTGAAATTTAAGCATCAGGTTTGCAATCCAATTCTGAGCATTCTCACATATGGGAATTTTGAAATCATATCGGAGCTGAGAGAAATACACTTCACATCGTAGACTTTTCTTTTCTCGCAGAAACCCATAAATCATCTCAGTAAAACTATGATACTGGACTCGTTAACCGTTGGATTATTGTGAAATTTTGATATGTAGTTCGTGATTCAATTCCGCACACCTTTACCGTTGGGATTTGCAAGATAATATTCAAGGAGAGAGAAAATATAATCTCTTAAAGACAGTACAAATGGAGGCTTCAATCCCTTCTCTTTCTCTCTAACGTTTGGGAACTCTATCAAAACAATTAGAGAAAAAACTTGAGGAATGACAAGAAATTACTAGAGATGCCGCTATCACTACACACGTGAGCCCGCTTAGAGGTAAGGGATGAGTTTATCGCAATTGGGATTAGAATGAACATGTGTAAGGATCTTTGAGGATTAAATTGGGGTTTATTTTGGGATGTTTATTGAATTACAATTTTTCCTTTATGATTATAAATACAATATTGTTGTATTCTACGTACCAATTGATGTTCTGATGATAATTGATTGGTAAACTTAAGTGCTCTTGATATTTTTGTGTTTTGACCCATGATTTTGATTAATTGATTTTGATATAATTGTGAGATACTATTTGAGGGGTTTTACTCCCCATGTTGTGATAAATCTTTTGTATGAATTGTTATGTTGAGATTATGAAATGATGATTCAAATTGTGAGTATGTGATAAATTGAACATGTGATGATTGATGAAATACATGTGTATTGAGATGAGATGTGTGTATTGAGATGAGAGTTATGAACTGTGCAATCACACAATTGTAAGACCCTTTAAGGACGACGAGTATTGTGATGAGATCTACTATGGGAACCCGATGAGTTAAAATGATTTTGAAAACAATTGAGTAATCGTATGTATTGCATAGTTCATAGGTAAATTGTATATGATTCATGGGGTGTGATAACGTGTTAAATTGAGATTATACTATTGTGATTGAGATTTAATGTATGTGATAAATTGAGTATGTATGTGATTGAGATACATATGTGCATTGAGATATTGTATGCATTGAGTTGTGAACTATGAATTGTACAATCGCACGACTATAAGACTCTTTAAGGGCGACAAGTTGATGCTAAGTCTCTTTAAGGGCGACGAGTTAATGTTAAGTCTCTTTAAGGGCGACGAGTTAATGTTAAGTTCTTTTAAGGGCGACAAGTTAGTGCTAAGACCCTTTAAGGGCGACGAGATAAACTATTTTGAGAACAATTGAAGAGTCGTGTATTTTGTACTGTTCATAGATAGAGTCTGTGTGCTAAATGTTTTCTGGGTTGGACCTGAATCAGGAGGGAGTGACCCTGATGGACTCTCCGGAGTGTAGGCCTTGGGGGTCACTCTATTTGAGTGTTCCTTTAAGCCTATGTTGATTTTATATGGTTGAAACATTCTCGCAAAACACCGTGACCCTGACTGGTTTCCCTATGATCTTACTTAGTGAGGGTGACTTGACTTGCTAGTGTGTGATTTGTCTTGTCATCTACTCCTAGGCGCCCGATGAGGTTTTTCACTGATATCGTACCACATTGCATATAAGATTGAGTCTTAGTATATATGTTGCATAACGTTTGTGTATTGATCGATATGGATTGATTTAGTGATATTGTGTTTTGATCATTGAGTACGTGAATGCTTTGAAAACAAATGAGACGTGTGGTGTTGTGATGTGATGTTGTGCGGTAAAGTGGTAAAATAATGTGAACTACTATGCTTGAATAAGTTGTATTTTATTAATATGATATTCATACCTATATGTTGTCTTGTTCTCTTCCGTAGTTAAGAATGTGATAACTCAATCCCTGTGGACTATTTGTGTTTGGATCCTATAATGATCTCGACCCTTGTGTTCATGGAAACAGATGAAAAAGTGAATAACTATGAAGAACCTCATGTTAGAGGGCACGACAATACAATGATTTGATAGAATGTGACATTAGGGTATAGATTTCTATATTAATTGCATTAAGTTTTGATCGACCTTGTTTTAAGCCGAGATAATTTATTATTTATTTGGATAAATTTTATTATGTTAGAAAAATAAATGTGAGTCTTTTATCCTTTGAAAGATTTATATTTAAATGTGTTTTAAAAACTTTTAATTATTTTTATTTTTTTTATTTTTTTATTAGTATATACGTGATGGGTCGAGGGGGTCAGAGTAGTTGATTTCAAGTGCACCTTGTCTTGTTCGGTAACTATTAAATAGAGACGTTTATTTTCTTATCGGTATTAATTTGGACCATTTTTCTTATTTTATATCTTTCTTTTTGCTCCTGCTGTGCATTTTGAACCACCGTTTTGGTAGGTGAAATGTAAAGCTAGTGAGTTAGGTGTCACGTTTTTCTCAATTTGCATGTACCATATACCTCTGTTCTAAGCGAAATAATCATTTCTTGTACTCGCATTTTGCTTTTAGTAGGAAAAAAATTGGCTTATAAAAAAACACAACTATCGAAACCAAAACTCGATCACTATATTTATAAGAAAAAAATAAAACATGTTTAAACCTTGAGTTTTATATATTATTTCAATTATAATATAATAAAGTTTTAATACATTTTAGGTACTTTAACTTTTTGAAAATTTTATTTAGGTCCTAAACTACAAAAACAAACTTTTGCATTTTAAAGTCATAAGAGAGTGCACTTTTGCATATCTTAATAAAATACTTTTGGGAATTAATTAAGATTGGGGAATAATTTTGATTCCATTATTTTAGGAATAATTTTTTTTATATTTTTTTCTCTAGGTGTCAACTAACATACATAATGGGTGTTCAAATATATTTCTCCTGTTCAGAAAGAGAAAAGAAAATTTGGATTGTCAAGAATAACAGTTCATGTGAGTGAGAAAGAAAAGATTTTGGATAAATTTTATTTAAAAAACAAATTGCACAGTTATCCTTTTATTTATATTGGTTTAATTAACAAAGGAAAATTTATTATTTTTGTCAAAAAGAAAAAAATATTAAATGCTAACATAGACCTTGAAATTTTTTAGTTAGTCTAGCTTTGCAAACCCATATATATATAATCAACATTGTACAGGAATATGCACAATTTTCTCATGCAGTGTGCCATTATTATTTTTCCTTTTCTTCGGGGTTGAGAGTGGAAAGACAAATTAGTGGATCCCACAAATAATTTAAAACAAAATTCAATCTTTCCACCTCAATCAACACACTCAATAATGAGGGCAATGCTGAAAAACAAATATCAAACTTTTGATTTATTAATAAAATTTATAGGATCAACACGTTTAATTGATAACAACTATCATATAATCATCAAATCTTTAGAAGATTATGTTGAAAGCGGCCACGTTCACGTTCCAAATTTTTTATTATATTTTATTTTATTATTTTGGAACATTTAGTTATTTTGAATTTGGTCTATTTTCCATCCACATTTAACCCATATCTTTGTAATATATTTGTAACCATCTTCGGTAACAAATCACGTACTCAACTTTTATCTCACGTACTGATAACTCTTTATCTCACGTGATAATTTTCTATCTCACGTTCTCATAACAAGAAGTTGAATGTGATGGACAGACACTATAAATAGGATAGGATGTGGTGCTCTCAGTTTTGTATCACCAAACTCACTCCTCTATTCAGAAAAAAAAATACATCATCTATTTAGAATGAGTAAGGGTCTGGAAGAACAAAACTGTCTTTCAGGTTCGTGTGTTCGCCGCTTCCCGTTCAATTTGCAATGGCTGGAGGTACGCTCGTAATATATTTAATTTCCGCTGTTTGATATAAATATGTCATTTAAATTGATTTGCATGTTTAGATCAATATATGTATAATTTTACATTTGGTATCAGAGCCACATAATACCTCTGCCTTGCCTTTATTATGCTTTGTTCAATTAAAGAAGAAACATGAACATTCAGCGTTAAGCAATTTTGTTTTTTTTAAATATTAAAGCTTGTGGCTGAATTTAATATTTAAATATTAAAAGTTTGAACCTCTTTGAGAAAGCGTAAAAGGGAAGCAAAGCTAATTTTTATATATATTAAATAATCTGATACGCTGAGAGGATGAAGATGTACATGCTCATGTTTACTGATGTGAAATTGTTAATATATATTGTTTTCTAAAAATTCTAAACAAAGCATGACTTGATTCAGTGGTTGATGCAGGGGCTTGCTTTGAACACTTGACCTGCACCATGAAAGGACTCCCTTTGCCACTAAGCTACTGCAATTTAATTGTTTATTAGGTGCAGTTCATTTGTATTTATAACTTCTGAAGGATAAATCATTTATGCACAATCAATTTAAAATTGTGTGTCTCTAAGTTATTATGAACATGCAATATTATGTTAAATACTGATATGCATTAGATTTCATCCTTTAAAGTTTATTACATGTTGAATGGATATACGTACAATGTTATTTTGAATTGGTATACATGTAATTTTTATGATTCAATATTGAGCACATTTGCATTATTAAGTATGTTTATGCAAGGATTATTTTTGAATGTTAAGTGATTAATATAATTTTATTAAATTGGAGAATAGCCACAACATCTTTAATTGAGTAAAATTATATGCTAAATTTATAATCACATTAGAAATATTAATTGTGATTAATCATATGTAATGTGATGAAATCTACCCACAGGAATTTTGTTATATTTGTATGATTAATTAGGATAAAATATTAAATTATATTTCTTAATTTACCCACAGGAATTAAGGAAAAGAACATGATTTAATAGTTTTATGATAAAGTTGAATGATGAATCTAATTGAGTAGGACTTTAGCCCACAGGCAAGTTTTGTGTCACTAGATTCATATATTGAGACAAGATTTGCATTGGCAAAACATGACATTTGTTTAGTCTCAAATTTTTTTAATGAGCATGTGTGTTTGTTTGCAGTTTCACAATCTATGAATATTTCTTGTGACCTTCCCATTTTGAAAGGTGATAATTATAAGGTTTGGAAGGAAAGAGTTCTCCTTCATTTGGGCTGGATGGATATTGACTATGCTATAAGGAAGGATGAGCCACCGGCTATTACTGAAACTAGCGAACCTGATGCTGTTGATCTTTATGAAAAGTGGGAGAGATCTAATCGTCTCTTTGTTATGTTCATAAAAACCAACATATCCGCTAGTATCCGGGGTTCAGTTGACCAGCATGATAAGGTCAGAGATCTATTGAAATCCATTGATGAACAGTTTACGACCTCTGAGAAGTCGCTTGCTAGCACACTCATTATGCAATTCTCTTCCATTAAGCTTACTGGAACGAGGGGTGTGCGTGAACATATCATGCGCTTAAGGGACATAGTGGCTCAGTTGAAAACCCTGGAAGTTACCATGTTTGAATCCTTCTTGGTACATTTCATTTTGTGCACCCTACCTCAACAGTATACACCCTTCAAATCTCTTACAACACACATAAGGATAAATGATCTATTAATGAATTGATGACCATGTGTGTTCAAGAAGAGGAGAGATGGATAATGGAAGAGGGTGAGAAGGTAAATTTGACTACTTCTACTTCTGGAAAGGATAGGAAGAAGTCTGTAGGCACCAATAAAGGAAGGATTCCGACTCAACCAACAATTAAAAAGGAGTCAATGTGTTTCTTCTGTAAAAAGAAAGGACACATGAAGAAGGATTGCCCCAAATTTAAAAGTTGGTTTGGGAAGAAAGGTACACCATTTACCTTCGTTTGTTATGAATCTAATATGATTAATGTGAATCATAATACATGGTGGATTGACTCTGGTTCTACAATCCATGTTTCTAATACCTTGCAGGGTATGGAAAGCCTAAGGAAGCCAGTGGGAAGTGAGCAGTGCATCTACTCAGGGATTATGATGAGCTCGCATGTAGAGGCCATTGGAACGTGCGTCTTAGTTTTAAGTAGTGGCTTTAAATTACATTTGGAGAAAGTTTTTTATGTTCCTAGTTTCTGTAAAAACTTAATTTTTGTTTCTAAACTTGCACCTTTGGGATTTTATTTTAATTTTACAGACTTTGGTTTTAATTTACTAAATAAATCTGAAAATATTGGTTGTGGTCAATTGGTTGATGGTCTTTATTCGATTGAATTGAAAAACGACGCTACTTCTATGCACGTTTCTGTTGGGTTAAAACGACGTATTATGAATGAAGAATCCTCCATGTTGTGGCACCGGAGATTAGGACATATATCTATTGAGAGAATCAAGCGATTAGTAAATGAAGGAGTACTTAGTACTTTGGATTTTGCTGATTTTGAGACTTGTGTAGATTGCATTAAGGGTAAGCAAACTAACAAGTCTAAAAAGGGTGCAAAGAGGAGTTCTAATTTATTAGAAATCATACATACAGACATATGTTGTCCAGACATGGATGCAAATAGTTCGAAATACTTCATAACCTTTATAGATGATTATTCACAATATATGTATCTCTACTTACTTCATTCTAAGAATGAAGCTTTAGATGCCTTTAAAGTTTTTAAGGCTGAAGTTGAGAAACAATGTGGAAAACAAATTAAGATCGTGAGATCAGATAGAGGTGGGGAGTACTATGGTAGATACACAGAGGATGGACAAGCACCGGGTTCATTTGCGAAATTTCTTCAAGAACATGGGATTATTGCCCAATACACTATGCCTGGTTCTCCGGATTAGAATGGTGTGGCAGAACGAAGAAATCGAACCTTATTAGACATGGTGAGAAGCATGAGGAGTAATGTAAAGCTTCCTCAATTTTTATGGATTGATGCTCTTAAGACGGTTGCGTATATATTAAACCGAGTTCCAACCAAGGCTATCTCAAAGACACCTTTTGAGTTATTCAAGGGTTGGAAACCAAGTTTGTGACATATACGCATTTGGGGATGCCCGTCTGAAGTAAGAATTTATAATCCACAAGAGAAGAAACTAGACCCTAAGACTATTACTAGGTATTTCATTGGATATGCTGAAAGGTATAAAGGGTATAGGTTCTATTGTCCATCCCACAACACTAGGATTGTGGAATCAAGGAATGCAAAGTTTCTTGAAAATGACTTGATCAGTAAGAGTGATCAATTTCGGAACATTTCTTCTGAAAGGGATCGCTATGAAGTTGAACCTTCTGGGACAAGTAATAGGTTGGTAGTCATTCCCACCCCTCAAGTTAAAATGGGCGTTAGACAACCAATGATTGAAGTTCCACAAGCTGTTGAAAGTGATCACGTAGATCAAGTTGTTTGTGAGGAACAACATGATGATATTGAACAAACTGGTGAAGAACCAGTTGAACAAGTTCCTCAACAAGATGACCAAACAACATTAAGAAGATCTACTAGAATAAAAAAGACAGTAATTCCTAGTGATTATGTAGTGTACCTACAAGAATCAGACTACAACATTAGAGTCGAAAATGATCCTGAGACGTTTTCACAAGCCATGAGTTCTAAGGAATCAAATTTGTGGTATAATGCTATGAGGGATGAGATGGATTCTATGGCATCTAACCAAGTTTGGGATCTCGTTGAGTTGCCTGTTGGTGTAAAAGCCATCGGATGTAGATGGGTCTTCAAAACAAAGAAAGACTCAGAAGGCAACATTGAGAGACATAAGGCAAGACTTGTTGCTAAAGGATTCACTCAAAGAGAAGGAATCGATTACAGAGAGGCCTTTTCCCCTGTATCTAAGAAAGACTCTCTTCGAGTAATTTTGGCATTAGTAGCTCATTTTGATCTTGAGCTGCATCAAATGGATGTGAAAACGGCGTTCCTGAATGGTGATCTAGAAGAAGAGGTTTACATGAAATAACCTGAGGGATTCTTATCTAGTGTTGGTGAGCACTTAGTCTGCAAGCTTAACAAGTCCATCTATGGATTGAAACAAGCCTCCTGCCAGTGGTATTTAAAATTTCATTTCTTCATTCAGCTTTGAAGAGAATGTCATGGATCACTGTATATACCAGAAGGTCAGTGGGAGTAAGATTTGTTTCCTTGTATTATACGTAGATGATATTCTGCTTGCGACTAATGATAAGGGTATGCTATATGAGGTGAAACAATTTCTCTCAAAGAACTTTGATATGAAGGATATGGGAGAGACATCTTATGTCATAGGCATAAAGATCCATAGAGAAAGATCTCGAGGCATTTTAGGCTTGTCTCAAGAAACCTATATCAACAAAATTTTAGAGATATTTAATATGAAAGATTGTTCACCAAGTGTAGCTCCCATTGTGAGCGGTGATAAACTTGCTTTGAGTCAATGCCCCAAAAATGATTTTGAGCGGGAAAACATGAAAAATATTCCATATGCTTCAGCAGTTGGAAGCCTTATGTATGCTCAGGTTTGCACTAGACCTGATATTGCATTCGCTGTTGGAGTCTTGGGAAGATATCAAAGTAATCCAGGTATTGACCACTGGAAAGATGCAAAGAAAGTGATGAGATATCTTCAAGGAACAAAGGATTACATGCTCATGTACAGACAAACTGATTGTCTGGAAGTGATTGGCTACTCTGACTCAGACTTTGCTGGTTGCGTTGATTCACGAAGATCAACATCTGGTTATATTTTTATGTTAGCCAGTGGAGCTGTATCTTGGAGAAGTGCCAAACAAACCTTGACTGCTACTTCCACTATGGAGGCTGAGTTCGTTTCTTGTTTTGAGGCTACCTCGCATGGTGTATGGTTGAAGAGTTTCATGTTTGGCCTTAGAGTTGTGGACTCTATTTCTAGGCCATTAAAGTTGTATTGTGACAACTTTGTTGTAGTGTTTATGGCTAAAAACAACAAAAGTGGAAGTCGAAGTAAGCACATCGACATCAAGTACTTAGCCATAAGAGAACGTGTTAAAGAAAAGAAAGTGATCATTGAACACGTCAACACTGAGTTAATGATTGCTGATCCTTTAACTAAAGGCATGCCACCAAAGAATTTTAAGGATCATGTAGTACGAATGGGACTTGGTTCCATGATGTAATTTCATTGTACGTACATTTGTTATTTTCAATGAAACTCTTATTCAGTTAGATATTTTCTCATATGGTTTTGTGCACATATTTATTTATTTCGAGAAAAATCATTCGGTTTAGATATAGAATAAACATATGGTTTATTCATTAAGTTGAGAGCTAGTGTTGAGAGACTTGATATATTGTGGTACATGGAAGATACTACTCATCATCAGAGGACCTATCGCCATGACTCATATATTATGTTTCTTGTTATGGTTGATGTTGGGTTAAATGGACCAAGTGGGAGAATGTTGGAAGCGCCCACGTTCACGTTCTAAATCTTTTATTATATTTTATTTTATTATTTTGGAACATTTAGTTATTTTGAATCTGGTCCATTTTCCATCCATATTCAACCCATATCTTTGCAATATATTTGCAACCACCTTCAGTAACAAATCACGTACCCATCCTTTATCTCACGTATTGATAACTTCTTATCTCACGTACTGATAACTTCCTATCTCACGTTCTGATAACAAGTTGAGAGCTTTGTGATGGACAGACACTATAAATACGATGGGGTGCTTTCAGTTTTGTATCACCAAACCCACTTCTCTATTCAGAAAAAAAATACACCATCTATTCAGAGTGAGTAAGGGTCTGGAAGAACAAAACTGTCTTTCAGGTTTGTGTGTGCGTCGCTTCCCATTCAATTTGCAATGGCTGGAGGTACGCTCGTAATATATTTAATTTCCACTATTTGATCTAAATATGTCATTTAAATTGATTTGCATGTTTAGATCAGTATATGTATATTTTTACAGATTCATCACACTAAAATCAAATATTTGAAATATTACAATTATTCCAAACTAAAATATCTAAATTATCATTAATCCATCATCATAATCATTACTATCTTTATTGTTATGACTGTTGTCATTGTCACCTCCATCAATCATGATCGTGGTGACAGAAAGGATGATAATGACAGCAATCAAGACAACAGAGGTGAGTGACTGTTGACTCATTGGCAAGTGCACCAAATCGTGACAAGTAGTAAAGTACTCGGAAGTCCGAGTGTCAAATCCACAGGGACTTTGTTTGTACTTAGATTAATGCAAATCCAATTTAAAAGCAAGAGATAAGAAATTTAAAATAAAAGATAAAGAAAGATAGAAGATAAGGTAAAGAAAAGATAAAAGATTTAAAGATAAAATTAGAAGATAAAAGGATTAAAGATAAAATTAAAAGATAAAGAAAAAGATGAAAGATAAGAAAGATAAAAGATTTAGATAAAAGATAAAGATAAAGTCAAGATAAGATAATGTTGGGAACTGACTTGCCTGCCTAGCCTAGGATGTATGAGTTTATGATTTTTTCTTTACCAATTCAGGTGATTTTATCACACCCACATCTATTCATCTACCTGCCCCTGATGCCTCACGATGACAAGCCTATTTTACCTATCTATCCCCCAAATGCCTTTGCAAAGACTCAATAGATAAAATGCATGAAGTTCTAATTCTAGATGTTTTCTTTGACGCATGGGCATAACGCAATCACTCTATGCCTAGCAATGATTTTATTATGCCTAGCAATGATTTTATTATGATATCTTTTCTTCTTGTTCTATTAGAAGTTATCCTCTCCCGAGCGTCTAACCCCTAAAACTAATGCATGCATATCTTCTTTAAATCTTATTTAGAAGTTACCCTCTCCCGAGCATCTAACCCCTAACAGAATATAAAGATGAGTATGCAAGATAAAAACAGAAAAGAAAATAGGAAAGAAAATCCTGGTATTGCATTGATAAATAGTGAAGAGTACATCATACATCACATTGGCTTCTAGACCTGCCAGACCCTAACTAAGGGTTTAGCCACTCATGGTCATTGAGGGCTTTACAATGAGAAGGAAGGTGAAAGAAAGAAAGGGAGTAAGTGAAACCCCTAGGAGAGGGGTTCTGTCGTGGTGTGTTATGTCCCTTGGACTGGCTCTCTATTTATAGTTGCTGAAGTGGGCTTTGGGCCTTTGTAGGCGCGCTCAGCGCGACACCCCCTCGCTCAGCGTGCATGTTGCAGGCTTAGCACGTGCTTATGTTAGATCGCGGGCTTAGCGCGCGTGTTGCAGGCTTAGCGTGCGCTTCTGTTAGATCGCGGGCTTAGCACGCGTGTTGCAGGCTTAGCACGTGCTTCTGTTGGATCATGGGCTTAGCGCGTATTGGACTGGGCCTGCTTCAGATTTTCTTCTTTTCTTCAATTTTTCTGGCCTTTTTGCTTGTTACACCTCCAGTTTTTATATCTGTAGCCAAAATTTAACAAAACATCAATTCTTTAATATTTAAGTGCAAATAACTGCTAAATAATTATTTTTAAAGACAATTTTGCCTTATTTTCTATTATCAAAATAAAATTATTTAGCAGTTATCAAAATCCCCCAAATTAAAACTTTGCTTGTCCCCAAGCAAATCAAATTAAAAGCAGGCTCTGAATGCTTAACACTTTCAATGGCTACAATTTCTCAGATTCCTCCAACTGGTCCTTTCCGCATTTGTCATAATCCCACAATGGAAGCATGAATTACATCAAGATGAAATTGGTTAGTATCGGAAATCAATCAAGTTGGTTTGCCTCACTTTCCTCACAAGGTTAGTGTTTATCTCTACGCACAAGTGTCTGGGGTGAGTGTTTAAAATTTATACGACCTGCAATTAAGATTCCCAAATTTTGCACTTCATCTCAATTAAAGTTATTCTTACTTACATTTGGTGGATCACTAAGGACTTTTATTGGCTTGTAATGGGGCCTGGCTAGACAAGAAATCATGGTTTTTCTGGGATTTCAAACTTAAGGTTATAAGAGAGCATTCATCCTAGAAAAACTTATACTTAGCCTAGGCTTTATTTGTTTTTCAGCCTTAACACATATGCAATCTATTTTTCTTATTTCCAACCTTAGCACTTATGGCACCTCTTTTTTTTTTTTTTGCCCTTATTTTCTTTTTCTTTTTTTTTTGGAAAGAGACTTTGGGCTTACAAGTTTTTTTTTTTTGGTGCCTTATTATGTGCTACTTTTACATTCCCTAGACCATCTTCATTCTACCCATCCCCCAAATTAGGGGTTTATTATGACTAAAACCTTTATGCTCTCTTAGAATCCTAAAATAAGGTTAGAGATATCACAATTAGGCTCAGGGGTTTTATAAAAAAAATAATTACTAATTTTGGCTCAACAAGGGTGCAAGGGATAAATTTCATCACAGGTTGGCTTTTTGGCTATGTGGCTAAAATAAAGAAACATGGCCTTGATCATATCCACCTTATGTAAATAATCTAACAGTCTAAGAATGATGCAAAATTAGGAATTTAAAAACAGACGTTCTCTCATAATTAAGTTCACACAGCTCACCGGGACAAGATAAAGCTATTGGCTTACCGGACCATGATCTTTTTCCATCAAGCTAACCTTTTCTCTCTTTGTGATTCATGTCCCACTGTTTGACTGACTCTTGCTTCCAGGAACCTAGTATTTTCACAATTGTCATGCATCATTTCAAGTGTTGAATCCTTCAGAAAAAGCCTAAATAGTGACTTCACAAATATCATGCAATTTTTATTCAATAACTGAATTTAAACTACTAAAAGTTAAATTGCTGAAATTAAAATGCGCAAAATCAAAACAAAGAAAAGAAATAACACAACTATCCTAAAAAAAAAATTGCAATTAACTAAAAGAGATAAGGTAAGAAATCCTGGGTTGCCTCCCAGTAAGCGCTTCTTTAACGTCATTAGCTTGATGGGTCAAATGCATTCAAGGTGGCATGAAGGTCACAAAGAACACATCTTCCTTGCATTTTCGCCTCTTAGCTAGAGACGCCATGAAACTCATGTATGCTGGAAACACCTTCCATATTGTTGCAAGGGAAGTGCTGGTGATCAAGGAAGGAATGATACTTAAGGCTTTCTTATGTTTTTCATGTCTTTCTTCCTTGACGATCAGTTGATGAGGAGGGTTGTTGAATTGGAGAATACTTTCTTGTTGAATTTCTTCTTGTGAGTACTTCTCCCATTGTTGTGCTTTCTCCTCATTTCTTTCTATCTCTTCCTTCTTTTCTTCTTCCACATCTTCCTCAGTTAAAATTACCTTGCACTCCTCTTTGGGCTTCATCTCAGTAGTGACCGCAAAGGTTTCGGTGGGCCTTTCAGCAACTAGCTTAGCTAGTTGTACTTCCAGATTTCTGATTGCTGCATCAGTGCTCTTCTGATGTGACCTTGTTTCCTGCATGAACTGTACCAACAATTCTTCTAGCCTAGTGCTTTCTTCCTGTGGGCTGGGCTCTTGGTCACATAGAATGACATAATCATTGGCCGCTATATTCTCTATTAGCTCTATAGCTTCTTCTAGAGTCTTTAACTTGATCTTCCCACCGGCTGAGGCATCGAGGAGCTGCTTGGAATGGGGTTGCAAGCCATCAATAAAGATGTTGAGCTGGACTGGCTCACTAAACCCATGTGTAGGAGTCTTCCAAAGTAACCCATGAAAGCGATCAAGGGCTTCACTCAACGATTCATGAGGATGTTGGTGGAAGGATGAGATTTCCACCTTTCCCTCAATGGTCTTGGACTCTGGGAAATATTTCTTCAAGAACTTCTCCACCACCTCGTCCCATGTCCGCAGGCTATTCCCCTTAAACGAGCGAAGCCATGTTCTTGCTTCACCGGCCAAGGAAAAACAAAATAAGTCAAGGTGGATGGCATCTTCAGGCACTCCTACTATCTTCACCGTGTTGCAAATGTCGATGTATGTGGCCAGGTGTGCGTATGGATCTTCAGTTGGTAGGCCGTAAAATAGATTCCCTTGAATCAGCTGGATCAAGGAATATGGATATGAGAAGTTGGCCGTCTGCACCTCTGGTCTAGCTATGCTGGTGAAGTACTGAGGTATAATAGGGCTAGAGTAATCCTCTAGCGTCATTCTCTGTGGACGATTTTCTGTCATGATGCGTTTTTCGAAGAAGGAGTGTGCACTGTTAACAAAAGAGATAACTACCGTGCACGTTATCACAGAATAAATAATTTTTATTTTATTTTTTATTTAAAAAAAAAAGAAAAAAAAAGAAAGTAAGAATGAGTAACAAGAAAAAAAATTGAAAAATAAAGCAGCTAAAATAAATAATAGATAAAAAAACAAAAAATAAAATAAAAATAAAAATAGAAACTGAAAACTAATTGCTTACAAATTGGAATATGCAATTAATCAAGTACGAAAAACAAAGTCCCCGGCAACGGCGCCAGAAACTTGTTGACTCGTTGGCAAGTGCACCAAATCGTGACAAGTAGTAAAGTACTCGGAAGTCCGAGTGTCGAATCCACAGGGACTTTGTTTGTACTTAGATTAATGCAAATCCAATTTAAAAGCAAGAGATAAGAAATTTAAAATAAAAGATAAAGAAAGATAGAAGATAAGGTAAAGAAAAGATAAAAAATTTAAAGATAAAATTAGAAGATAAAAGGATTAAAGATAAAATTAAAAGATAAAGAAAAAGATGAAAGATAAGAAAGATAAAAGATTTAGATAAAAGATAAAGATAAAGTCAAGATAAGATAATGTTGGGAACTGACTTGCCTGCCTAGCCTAGGATGTATGAGTTTATGATTTTTTCTTTACCAATTCAGGTGATTTTATCACACCCACATCTATTCATTTACCTGCCCCTGATGCCTCACGATGACAAGCCTATTTTACCTATCTATCCCCCAAATGCCTTTGCAAAGACTCAATAGATAAAATGCATGAAGTTCTAATTCTAGATGTTTGCTTTGACGCATGGGCATAACGCAATCACTCTATGCCTAGCAATGATTTTATTATGATATCTTTTCTTCTTGTTCTATTAGAAGTTATCCTCTCCCGAGCGTCTAACCCCTAAAACTAATGCATGCATATCTTCTTTAAATCTTATTTAGAAGTTACCCTCTCCCGAGCATCTAACCCCTAACAGAATATAAAGATGAGTATGCAAGATAAAAACAGAAAAGAAAATAGGAAAGAAAATCCTGGTATTGCATTGATAAATAGTTAAGAGTACATCATACATCACATTGGCTTCTAGACCTGCCAGACCCTAACTAAGGGTTTAGCCACTCATGGCCATTGAGGGCTTTACAATGAGAAGGAAGGTGAAAGAAAGAAAGGGAGTAAGTGAAACCCCTAGGAGAGGGGTTCTGTCGTGGTGTGTTATGTCCCTTGGACTGGCTCTCTATTTATAGTTGCTGAAGTGGGCTTTGGGCCTTTGTAGGCGCGCTCAGCGCGACACCCCCTCGCTCAGCGCGCATGTTGCAGGCTTAGCGCGTGCTTATGTTAGATCGCGGGCTTAGCGCGCGTGTTGCAGGCTTAGCGCGCGCTTCTGTTAGATCGCGGGCTTAGCACGCGTGTTGCAGGCTTAGCACGTGCTTCTGTTGGATCATGGGCTTAGCGCGTATTGGACTGGGCCTGCTTCAGATTTTCTTCTTTTCTTCAATTTTTCTGGCCTTTTTGCTTGTTACACCTCCAGTTTTTATATCTGTAGCCAAAATTCAACAAAACATCAATTCTTTAATATTTAAGTGCAAATAACTGCTAAATAATTATTTTTAAAGACAATTTTGCCTTATTTTCTATTATCAAAAATACAATTATTTAGCAGTTATCAGTGACACATGACAATAATCATGATAGTGATTATAACAATGATTATGATGATATTAATGACAGTCATGATAGTGATGATGATAAATTAATTGAGATATTTTAGAAAATAATAATTAAAATTTTTGTATATTTAATTTTTTTCTTGATGACACTTTTAGAGATTTGATAATTATATTAAATTTTAAATATTTTAATCTCAATCTTTTATTATTATTTTTAATCTTGATTTTAATTGGTTGTATTGGTGTATATATAACTAATATATTTTGGGTCATCATAACATAAATATAAAATATCCACTAACTTTATTAATTAATTTTTGTCAGAAAACTTGATTATTCATTTTAGTGAGATCTCTCTTCTTAATTATGTTTATTTATCCCTAAGATTAAAAATATTGTTTAAGGAATCCTAACTGAGTTTCACTTAAACCAACGACATGTTGGTTGTGTATAAAATATTATAGAAAATTAAGGATATTTTTCATATTTTAAGAAAAAATTGAAAAAGGAGTTAAGTGCAAAAAATTGTGTATTTCAAAATTTACATAAAACATTTAAAGGATGGTGAGATTTTTTAACATTTTAATTGTTTGCTTATTATAATTTAAAATAAAAAATAGTGTGAAAAGTATTAAATAATAAAAAATTAATGCTAAGAACTTTTTAATTATTTGCTTATTGTAATATCAAAGCTCTTAAAGTGATTGCAACAGTGACCATAATTTATGACTTACAGTTTTACTAATTGAACTATTTAATCAATTTCTTTTCTTTTAATTACACTTGTACAAGATCTTGCGTTTTGGGGTGTGTTTATATATGTGCAAATATAGTACTGTAGCATGTTGGTGAACGATTGTTCATTATTGAAAAAAGAAGGAATAATGTATTAATTATTTTTTACTGAATTTTAAATAATTAATCTATTAGTGTTTGTTTTTACTAACAATGAATTATTTATATGCGTTTTGTCTGTGTATAGATGTTGCCGCAACAATAATCTAACATCCTGATATGAAACTTCACCTCACACTTGTATTACAATAATCTTCTCTTCAAGTGTAAGTCTATTCAACATGGTAGTCTCCCCTTGAGTCAGGGGCCATCTTTATCCACGATTATTTTTGTTGTGGCCATTAGAGCCCACATGCGCTCTTGATACTTGTACCGCCGCTACACCTACGGGATATGTCGCTTGAACCCACTGTAGAAAGACTTTCGATACAAGGGATCTCCAGGTCTAGGATCCACCGTCGTCATCTTGAATTTGACATCACATCTTAACCTAAAACCTTAAGACTCAGAGTTATAGGTCTTACCTTCACTTATATTCCATGTCCAAAGATCTACCGTTGTCATCTTACTCGTCCGAGCCGGTCACCAAGTCAAACTTGGCTTTGATACCAATTATTGAGAAATTGATGGAATATCAAAGAGATTTATATGAATGAACGATGAGCAACCACATAAGCGAACTTGACACTACACTTTAACTCAACTTTAAAACTCATGATTATGAGTCTTTTCTTCACTTATATGGGGTTTAATCTTTTCATTTATATCCGATATGAGATTTTACCTCATATTTATATTCTAACAAAAGACATTTTACTATTTTTGGGTACCTGATTGACAATTAATTGTAAGCACTTTTGTATCGTATAAAAATCAGAGAAAAGAAAATTATTGAAATAATAGACTTATAGTCTCTTCATAAGCATAACAAGTTTAGAAATATAAGCATTATAAAAGATGTTCCAGTTGTTCAAAAGATAGGATGGCTATTTCAATCATAATAGATGAAGAAAATGGGTAAGCCTAGCCTAACATAGCTCCCACTAAAATTAAGCATATATACACATATTTCAAAACATCCAAAACACAAAAAATCCGTATAGGCAGAAAACTTTCATCAGGAGCTTATATAGCATCTTATAAGTCCTCTTGACTTGTCTTCTTGACATTTGTTTCCTCCATCCATTATTTATCACAAAAATAGGCAGGAAAACAAGATAAAAGAAAGAGTGAGATAGTGGCAATGCATAATAAATGGCAAGAGAGATAAAACACATAGATATATATATATATAATCAAGCACATAGATACCCATGCTCTTATACTAATTCGAAGCCAAATAAGACTTAGCAGTTGTGGAACTCATGAGTCTTCTACGGTAAACCGCTTCTAAGGAAAATTGCGATAAACAAAAGTTGTAAAAGAGTGAAAATTAACTGGAAAGCGATAAATAAGACTTTAAAACAAGAGTTGTAAACGTAGGAATTAAATGGTTAGAAAAAGAAGTTTGATTGATTGGTCTGAGAACTCTTTTGCATTGAAAATTCAAATATTTAAAGAGGTTGTCAGCTGACAATCATTTCCCAGGGAATAACTTTCCACACCCCATGTTTTTAGCGGAAGTTGGTTTCCTACGTGCTCCCGTTAAGCACTCCACTAATTGAATTTCCCTACAAATAAACGTCCTTAGAGACAACCACCGGATAAATTAGCTGTTAGCCAACAACAATTGACTATCTTGATCGGCAAACATTTAGCTCTAACATAATTACTTCATTTTTCTGCATCATTTAGTTTTGTAACCGCTGTTTCATTTTTCAACTCTTGCCTATTTTTTTTTCTCTCTCCTTTATTTCCCTACCATTTCTTTGTTTTTAAACTCAACAAAACTCATCAATTCACTTAAAATAAAGATTTGAATACAATTTGGGATCAAATCATGAACTTGTGGGTAATAAAAAAATCTAGACTCTCTTGCAAGGCAATGAGCGACTTGATTAGCTTGCCTATGGACCACAAGAACAGATGAGTTCTGAAAACTAGAGAACAACCCTCTTGCTTGACAGATAATTAATGGCTTCAGTCTCAGATTGATGGAAGCTGGGAGAGTTGAATCTGTCCACTACACTCTTACAGCAGTCAAGCTCAATACAAACATTATGCAGAAAATTACTGTTTTTAAGCTATTTGACAGCAAATAACAACGCCGCTGCTTCAGCCTCTAGTGCAGGTGGGACTCTATTGAAGTGAGCTGTTATGGCTAAGACATAAAGCACCCGTATGATTACGAATGCATGCTGATACTCCAAATACACCTTCTACATGGAAAAGACAGCATTAACATTACACTTTTGACAGCCATCATTAGGTTTGCTTCAATATTGTTGTTGACGCTGGTAATCTGCAAGGTTGTGCATGCTTGTTCTGTGCCCTAGCTTTTTGCCAATCACGAGCTGTATTGATAGATAATTGAAGGGAGATGGGGATTGGCGTCACTGAATTCTCCCAAACAACTTCATTACGTCTGCGCCAAAGACACCACAAAGTAGAGGCAATGTGCTCATCATGATCTTTTGTCGTAAAGCTTGTTAACAGGTCAAACAAGCACTCCTTCATACCCTTTGTCCCTCAGCATGATCGACTATGTTGTTGATGAGAGGCTAAAGTCCAAAAATTTGCCAACCCACTAAAGCTTCGCTGCAACCAAAGAAAACGTACCAATCATTCTCTAGACAACTATCACAAAATTGAATGTAACATCACACTTTAATTCAAAATGTTTGGAAACACTTCTTCAAGCTTCTTCAATACTCTTCCCTTTCTGATCACTAGTGGGCCATGGACAATCAGACTTATAAGTATTTCCTTCACTTATCTAATGTTTAACTTTTTTATTTTACATGATGTGAGATTTTATCTCACACTTATATTCTAAAAGAGTTAGTAAGGACATATACTCTCAAGTGTTACCATTTCTATTATACTAAACAAACCGTTAAAGGTAATTGTGTTATGAAATTATAATCATATTCTCTACACAATAGTTAAAAGACTTAGATATTTTTTTATTGCTAGTAAATATTTGATTTTGCTTTTGCTTCCTAATAAACTCTTGTTTTTCAATGAGTCTCCAATAGAATAATAATTTTATTTTTGGTCATTGACACTTATTTTTAATTCCTAATAAATTAAAAAATTTCGTGTTTGCTTCATGATAAATATTTTCCATTTGTTATTAATACATACTAAAATAAAATTTGTTAATTTATTAGGGAACAAACACAAAATTTTCTAAATTATCATAGACTAAAACAAAATATCAAAGATTAAAAATAAAAATATTATTTTATTAGAAACTCAACGTAAAACAAAAATTTATTAAGAAATAAACACAAAAAATCAAATATGTATTAGAAATAAAAATAATTTAAGTCTAATTAGAATTATTGGCATGTAAAAACATAACAAAATTAAATTGTCCTTTCAAAAAAAAAAAAGAGATTGAATTGCATTTTTTAAAATTTTAAGACTACTAAATTTCTCATAAATATAAGTTCAGGAAAATTAAATGAAATTTTCCTTAAACAAAATTCAAACTCATACATTACACAGAAATACAAGTGTTTTTGTGTGGTCTCTCCAAACATATAAATGACATACTACAAAGTAACTAATACATTGTACAAACAACCAATACCCAAATATTTAAAAGCAATGAGGGAACTCATTAAAAAAGCTGCTGATTTCTCTTGTTTTGAATCTCCCGTCTTGTTCCTCTTTTCAATAAAAGTCTGCAGCCATCATTAAAAGCAATATTAACACAAATGCAAGGGGAAAAAACTACTAGTACTCAAATAGTTCAAGTGAGAAATAGGGAATTGATCACTTACCCAGCGAAATGACCCGTTCTCGCTATATGTAAGTGGTGTTCAAAGATATGGAGCCTGTATTGGGACTCATAATTTGGAGTAGTACCGCCAGTGCAATGAATCGAAGTTCGTATTTTTGAATTGATTGAGTCATGGGATATACTGTTGTTCATTTGATGGTTCGTGTTGGTTTTGTGGAGAAAATTATAAAAAAACAGAGGAAAGAGGAGAGACAATACGTATTCGGAGAAAATAAAATTATTCTATTCTAATTCAAATTGTTCTGAACAGCGATACAATAAATAGCAAAAAATAAACTAATTAGATAACAAAATATTAGCAAAACAGAATATTAAAACTAACTTGCTCCTTAAAGATAGGAACCACTTATTGACTAGACTAATCCATTAAAACTGTCTTACTCCTAAAATATAGGAAATCAACTTATTTATTAAATCCTATCTTAAAAACTTAAAAATAAAATATTATGCAATTACAAAAGTATATCTTCAACACTCCTCCTTGCTTTTGGAACTGCAAACTCCAATTCTTTGAGTCCAGGTTTGTTGATAGGTAGTGACTTTGTAAACATGTCGGCCAGTTGATCTTTAGACTTGCCGTAACTTAAGTTCACTTCTCCACTTTGTTGCATCTTTATCAAATAATAGACCTTGATGTTGAAATGCTTAGTCTTCCCATGACACACGGGATTATTTGCAATAGCAATTACTACTTGATTGTCAACAAAAATTCCAGTTTTATTCTTTTGAGCAAATAGAATGTTTGACCTTGTTATAGTGAGATACATTAGACATCCAATCAAGCTCCTATAATATCCTTCATCAATGTTATCAACATCTTCCTTGCTGAACTTCTCCTTTTGATTCATTGGTGTGCTAACAAATTTGCATTCCTCCATTTGAAACTTCTTCAAATTTTCTTTTGCATATTTCCTTTTTTCATGTTCAGCATTCTTTCAAGATGGCAATGATCAAGTCTCTTGTACCAGAGTTTTGTGAGTGTGACTTGAGTGAAATAGGTTGTATGCTCCTCCTCTGCTGGATCAAATGAGAAGGTTTTATCTTTCATTTTAACCCTTAGAACTTCCTGGCCAACAATATCATAGATAAAACAATGTTGATGTTCAAAGGACACTTTAAATCTCTTTTTAATCAACTGACCTACACTTAGCATGTTTTGGTCAATGTTAGGTACATAAAGAACATCTGATATTAATTTGATACCTGAACACATTGAAATTGTAACAGTTCCTTTTCCTTTTACTGGAATATAGCCACCATTCCCAATTCTGACCTTTGAGATATTAGTTGGCTTCAAATCCTTGAATAGAGTCTTATCATATGTCATGTGGTTCGTACAACCACTATCAATCAACCAACTTTCACTTGATTCGCTACTCAAGAAGCATGTGGCCACAAACAATTGGTCCTCCTCTTCTTGATTAGCAATCTGAGCTCCCTCATCATGGTGATTGTGGCACCGATGAAGAATGTGAAAATGCTGCCAAACTTGGATGCACAGGAGGAAGAAGAAGCAACTGTGGTGCGAGGTTATGTCAAGAAAGGAATTATAAAGTGCATTTTGGAAACCGGAGAAGGCGTTAACGTTCAAGCGATTGTGATTCGAGGGAATACGGGGATGGAGAAGGGAAGATCTGCTAAATATGTATGTGAAGATGAGAAAGTGAAGAGTGGCTTTGATGTGGTGGTGTGGATTAACGGTCTCCAACTTCAACGGCATTATGCTGAGTCTGTGGTGAATCATGTGAAGCATGAATTACAGGAGAAGAAGAAAGAAAATGACTCTGGTGAGGGAAAAGGATTCTTTGTGGTTCTGGATGATTTTCACAATGAGAACCACAAGGAGTGGCTTGAATCGGTGAAGAAACTGAAGGAGGTAGCAGAAACACGTGCATCATCTGGAGGGGGTGTATTTCTTGTGATTACAAGGAGTAAAGCCGTAATTGAATTTGTGGATCAGTCATTTGATTTCGTTCACAAGTATCGGTTTGATAGGTCGTCCCATTCTGAGTCACGATTTCTGTTTGAGCAAATTGCGGGCACAAGTGTGAGTGCAATTAAATCAGAGACCAAAGACTCCTTGTTAGAGATGTGTGGAGGAATCCTTGGAGCAATAGAAACAATGGAGAGGCTGGTGAGGTCTCGGAATTCAAATACTGAATCAGATATCAATTAGTTGAAGGGTGAATTTGTGCAGGAGATGCTGTTGAAATATTACAACGAGTTCAACCTCTCTTCCTGGTGTCTAAGGCGATGCTTTGCTTACTCTTTCTTTATATTCTCTTCACAAGATTCTGTGAAGGGTGAGAAGCTTGTTAGACTTTGGATGGTGGAGGGATATCTGGCACACTCTTCCTCTTCTTCTTCTCCAGTACTAGAAGATTTGGGCCATGAATGTATAGAGGAATTCCTTCACAGGTCAATATTCATAGTTAATGAAGATGGAGAAATATACAGCATTTTCAAAGGGGGAGAATTGGCAGAGTTATGGTTACCATCAATAACGTGTATTTGAAGGACGAGGAAATCATCGACAACTATGTCGGCCGAGTGTCGCTGAGTTCGGAATTGGATGTTTCAAAAGGCATCTCTAGATCCCTCTTTAAATCCTATAAAAACATGCGTACCTTTGTTTTGGAAAAGCATTCTCGACCTCCAAACTGAGTGATGCTAAGCTGGTCTGCTTGTGATGAAATCTTGTCAGTGTTCACCAGGTTGCACGTGTTGATTCTGAAAAATTTAGGCATGAAGGTGTTGCCGGGTTCAATTGGGGACTTGAAGAGTTTGAGATACCTCGATTTGTCTCGCAACAACTTCAACAAACTTCCTATTTGCATAGGTGAGTTGCTGCATTTGCAGACCTTGCAACTGTCCCACTGTCTCAAGCTTAAAGAATTGCCGGATGATGTGAACTATTTTGCGAGTTTGAGGCATCTGGAGGTGGATGAATGCACAAATCTGATGCACATGCCATCTGCGTTAAGGAAATTGACTTGGCTTCGGTCATTGCCGCATTTCGTGACCAGCAAGCGCAACAGTCTTGGAGAACTCATTGATCTCAATGAGGTCCGGGGAGAGTTGGAGATTTCACACTAAGAGCGTTTCAAATTGAAAGGATCACGGCCTGAGAGTGCCTTTTTGAAAGAGAAGCAACATCTTGAAGGCCTCACATTGAGATGGAATCATGATGACGATGACGACCAAGATGAAATCATGTTAAAACAACTGGAGCCTCATCAAAATTTGAAACGATTATCCATTATAGGCTATCAAGGTAATCAATTTCCAGGTTGGTTGTCATCCCTCAATAATCTTGTTGAGATTAGTTTGTACAAATGCTCCAAATGCCAGTCTCTCTCCACACTGAATCATGTCCTTGTCAATCTTGAAAAACTCACACTCATGAGTTTGGACTCTCTAGAGTTCATAAAAGACAATGGCAGTGAGGATCTGAGGCTAAAACAAGTACAAATATCGGATTGCCCAAAGCTCACCAGTTGGTGGAAGAATCCGGAAACACACAATACTACTGTATTTACTGCCATATCAGAATTGGTAGTCGAATACTGTCCCAAGCTGGTTAGTTTGCCTCTATTTCCTATGCTTGATTATAGATTGGTTTTAGAAAGCTTCAACATGAAACTGTTGTTGAACACCCTAAGACACAATTCTACGGGACCAGATCCTTCCCTCTCCAAATTGAATCATTTGACAATGATAAATGCGGATGAGACAATATCAACGAGAAGAGAAGATGCTAAAAAACTTGACTTCTCTATCATCACTTGACATCAAGAACTGCAAAGCTTTGAAGTTTATCAAAGGTTGGAAACATCTCAACTCACTTGAGATTTTGCATATTACTAACTGTACTGATATTGATCTACCAAATGATGAATGGGAAGGTTTGAAAAATCTCAGTAATCTGATCATAGAGGATATGTCAGATCTAAAGTCTCTTCCAGAAGGAATAAAACACCTTACCAATCTGGATAATCTAGAAATCAGAAGTTGTCCCAATTTAGAGGTTGTGCCAAAGGAAGTTGGTGAAGGCCTCAACGACTTCACATTTATTGTTATTGATGATTGCCCTAAGATAGCTTCATTGCCTGAAAGCTTGATCAACAACTTCATAGGGTTGAAAATTGGAAACTGCCCCTTGTTGGAGCCTTGGAACAAAAGTAGACCAAAGCTTCCCCTACAAGCATCAGACATACAGGAGGAACAAAATTTGACTTCACCAGATTCAAACAAAACCAGTAATGAAATTCAAAATGTGATTCCTCCAACCAATTCTCGTCCCCAGTGCAATTACTGCGGTACGTTTGCAAGCCTATACTAGCTCCATGCATTTGAATGTATGCCAGCCTATGAAGCCTAGATATGAGATACGATACGGATACGATACGACACAGATACGAAGATACGGAAAATTTTTAAAATTAAAGATACAATACGTCTTGGATACGTTAATAAAACATATAAAAAGTTATATATAGTTTCAGATTTTTTTTCTAGAACAGTTTGATTTTTCATTGGAATAGCTTCAAATTCATATTAAAAAATAAAACATGAAAAATCAGGACATAATATCAATGTTGCCTAGACTAGAAAATGATATGAAGCTTGAGATTTAGAATTCTGATATGAAGCTGCATGTTCAAAACAAAAGTAAAAATACAAAAAATGTGAACACAAAAGGAAGCAATTCATGGAAAAAAAAAACAGAGGATACACAACACAAAAACTTATTTCAGAAATAGAATTTAGAAACCAAATCATTATCATGTCATGCTTTTTAATTGCATTTCATAACACTGATAACAGCAATTGTGCCTCCATTCCATTACAGTATACATAATATATAGTTAATCAAGTAATCTAATATAAATTTGCCAAATTCATGGCAGGATAACCAATTTACCCACTTGATTCATTCCACCTTGTAGCTCAATTCAGCAACAAGTCATTACTTGATACATATTCAATTCACAATTAATTCAGCCCCATATGATACATATTTAGCTTCATAAAACAACAAATAACATAAATCATCATCAAATCAAGAAAACCTAAGGTTTATAACATGAGCAATAGCTGCACCATTAACACCCAAATGGAAAACAAACATGAATAAAGGATCCAATGCTATGTTGGTTACATCTCCTGTCACTAGACAAAACTAGAGAAAGAATCATTAGAATCAGAAAATGAATCACATCAAATGCTTGCAATACTTTGATCATTCATTCATTTGTCATTAATTTATAGCTTTCATATAATGATCACAATTTACAAAAAGACATACTTGTGATCATAAGCAAAAAATACAGTTTCTACCCTATTTCACATAAAAAAAATACAGCTTTCATATAAGTATTGGCTTTATACAATAGCCTATATCAAAGTATCATTACTAGTTAGAAATTACTAAATTATTGTCAAACTCTAATTGTTAATTTCATTTTCTTCTCCTCCATTGCCATCATCTAAGATAAGCATAGCTTCTAAATCTGGCTCATCAAGAGATAAATCTGCCATTTCAAGAACTCCAGCAATATCATCAAGTGGATCATGTACATCTCCATTAATGTCCCACAATCTTGTTTCTCCTTTTTTATACCCTTCCTCTTTTCTAGACAAAAACCTAAGATTAGAGTGCACAAAAACCAAATCTTCAGCCCTCTTTGGATCCATTTTGTTTCTCTTCAAAGAATGAATAAAGGAGTATGCACTCCAATTCCTCTCACAACATTGTTAGTGCTTAGCTTTACTGAGTTTTAAAAGATTGGCTAAAATTTTGTTAAAACATAAGCACTTAGACAATGAAGGAAAGCTGGAGTTGCTGCACATGATGTCCAACGTTATGTCAAGGAATCAGATCGGGCTGCACAATGCACAAGGCAAGATAAAATGTGAAATGAAGAATTGAAGCTGCAGGATCCACGATGTCGGATACAATGTCCAGGACATCCTGCCCGAAAATACTGGACACATAAATCTGTTATATCTTTAACAGATTAATGTGCAGTTAGCAACAGATTTGGCGATCTATCTTTAGGAACGAATTAAAAGATAATTAAAGTTCGAATTACAAACTTGAATAGTTCGTTCAGGGATTAAAGATTAAAGATAAAAACTGAAAGACCAAACTTTATCTTTTAGATCTTTAAGTGCAGATTTTCAGGAGAATGATAGATCTTATCCAGCGCAAGTTGTTGCAGCCCAGATACGCACACTGCTATATAAACATGAAGGCTGCACGAGTTCTGGACCAAGTCCGAGATTGAAGAGTTATTTTGTGAGTTTTGGGACTTGAGTGTTTTGTGAGCCACCTTGATGTTACCCTAACATCAAGTGTTGGACCTGAGTGTGTAGAGTTGATCTCTATTGTTCAGAGAGCAATCTCTGGTGTGTATTTGATTTAATTGTAAACACGGGAGAGTGATTGAGAGGGAGTGAGAGGGGTTCTCATATCTAAGAGTGGCTCTTAGGTAGAGGTTGCACGGGTAGTGGTTAGGTGAGAAGGTTGTAAACAGTGGCTGTTAGATCTTCGAACTAACACTATTTTAGTGGATTTCCTCCCTGGCTTGGTAGCCCCCAGATGTAGGTGACGTTGCACCGAACTGGGTTAACAATTCTCTTGAGTTATTTACTTGCTTATTCTGTTCATACTGTCAAATATAATCTGCATGTTCTGAAGCGTGATGTCGTGACATCCGGTACGACATCTGTCATTGGTATCAGAATTTCAAACATGAGGAAGAACATGGTTGCACTAGAAGCTTTAAAGCAATCTTTTGGAGTATAGGTGTAGAGGATCCATGCATCACCCACCAAGTTTTTGGATCTAATGCCCATCTATCCTCAATTGAATCAAATGAACCAAAGTCACCCGCACAAGATGAGAATTTAGAGAATTCTTCATAAACTTTTGTCCTAACATTAACATGTGGAAAATATCTCTTAAGACATTTATTCCTTTGGCTAGAAAGTTCATCATCTCTATGAGGAGGAACCCTATTTGGAACCTCATTAAGCCAATTATCACTATAGTACCTATAAAAAAATATATGTATACATTTTAGTCATACTATGGTTGAGAAAGAGCTAAGCTAAGCCATACACATTATTGAAAAATTGATATAAAAATATTACCTTGGATTTAGAGAATGAGCTAAGCAATGAAGTGGATTACAACTCTTACTCCACCTAGAATTAAGTATTTCATGAATAACTTCAAAGAAACTAGAAACTTCATTTTCTAGCACTTCATCATGCCTATAGATGGTTGTCTTCACCTTTTCTATCATAGAATCCCACATTTCATACACTAAGTGAAGATTAGAAGCATCGGTGTCACATATTCTAATCATGCTATATATAGGATCCATGAAAGAAAGGATGTAATCAACTTTATCCCACCATATATCATTCAAAATCAACTCTTTTACATGTGCAGCTTTTCTGACATCATCTTCTCTATAACTATTCCATTGATCACTAATGACCATATTTTGCAAACAACGTTTCAACAATTTTAATCTTTTTAACATGACTATCATAGAGGCAAAACGAGTTTCAGCAATTGAAAGCAATTTAAGAGAAGAAAACTCATTAAAAATTGCTAATCTCATTGAATGAGTCATGATGAAAACCTTGATAAAAGAAGCATCGCCAATTACTTCAGCAATCCACCCACATTCATTGAAGACATTCTCATTACCATCAACATTCTATGCAGCACAAATGTTTTTCCCTCCAAGATTCAAAGTATAAACCACACAAGGGGTCCAAAAAATATGAGGAAATTCAGCTTCTATCAATAACCCAGCTGCCTTACAAACAGGAGCATTATCAGTTATGACTTGGACTACATTTTGTGGCCCTACCTCCTTGATTACATCCTTTAATAAGTCAAACATGTAATGTTTGTCCTTGTACTCCTTGGACCCATCAATGGCCTTTAAAAACATAGGTCCTTCTTCAGATATAGCCATGAAGTTTATCAAAGGTCTTGTTTGAGCATCTATCCAACCATCTACAAGCAATGTAACTCCTTTTAAACTCTGCAAAGATTTGATAGGTTGAAGCAACCTTTCAATATGAGACCTCTCTTGCTATAAAAGACTAGTTCTCAATGCATTATAACTAGGAGGAAGAAACCCACTTAGATTACAGTTAGCAGCAAATGAATAAGAACTAACAAAATGTGGATTTCTAGCAAGATGGAATGACAAGCCGGCAGAATAAAACATCCTTGCTATCTCTGCTCTAAGATGATTCATATCCTCAATATTAAATGCACTCTCTATATTGCTTGATTTTCTTCTTTTTGGTGGTAATGTTGGTGGTGTTGGAGTCCTTTTGTCAGTAGGTAAAGGAACATTCTTAGATTTTAATCTGTTTTCAGCCTCTTCACAAACCCTCCTCAAATCAACCAAATATGCATTAGTAACTTTCGAACAAGTAGCAATTCCACTACCACAAATTTTGAGCAAATGTGCTTTAACCCTAGAGTATGAACTTTTGACAACTTTTTCACAAAAATTACAACTCCACAGCCTATTACCACCCCCATCTCCTATCTTTTCCTTTATTGTAACAAATGACCACAGTGGAGCATGGTCATCTTGATATTCCGAAGATGCAAACATTTTTGTTATACGAGACATCTTTCACAGCACAGCAAACACACCCACAAACAAGAAACAACAAGGATGGGAACCGATGATGACGAGAATCGACGGCAACAAGAGTGCTTGCAGAACTGCCAATGAAGAGAGTTGTTGAAGAAGAACACATCGTCGAGAAGAAGGTGCCATTGAAGATGGCTTGCAAAACCATCAATGAGGAAGAAGAACCACGTCGATGCAGAACAAAATCACTTTGCAGCTTTGTTTTCAGTTGTCACGTAGTGTGGAGAAGAAAAGAAAATGGGTTTGAGTTTCGTAAGCATGGAGAAGAAGAGAAGCAAATGGGTTTTGTTAAATAATAAAGCTTCTGCATTTAAAAATCATAAAAAAAAGGGTTAAACCTGGTAGCCATATCCGAACCGTATTGGAGTCGTATTGAAGTCGTGTCTAGCCTTAGAAAGTCGTATCTAAGTCGTATCCCCGCCGTATCTTGTATTTTAAGAAATAAAAATAAAAATAAAAAAATTGGATACTCCTAGGATATGTATCCGGCCGTATCCATGGAGTATCGGTATCGGATACGGGTGCGACACCGGCACTTTTCCTTTTTTCACGTATCCGGGCTTCACAGATGCCAGCTATATATTATTTGGATTTAGATCCTCTTTATTTTTTTTTAACAGGAGAAGTCTTGTTCAACTCAATCGTCCCTTATATATTAAATGTCGTCTATGGTTGAAATTAAAACTCAATGAAACTCACTATTTCACTAATATTTATCTCTCTTTTTTTTCATGTTTCACCCGGGTAGATATTACACTATTTTTCACCAAAATACTTTCACTGCATTTTTGCTTCTAAAATTCTCGTTGCATTAAGCGCTGGACCTACATGGGAGTGGGTTGTGCAAATATACCCTCTCACATTAAAAAAACTATAAATAAATAAATATATATATATATATATATATATATATATAGAGAGAGAGAGAGAGAGAGAGAGAGTTTTTACATTTTGCCCCTATTTTTATATATTGAATCCACTATCCCCAATTTCTCACTATTGTCAAATTTTGTTTTTCAATAGCTAGCTTATTTCTAATGTTTTGTTCCATATTTAGCTCTTTGTGTACTTTACAATTGGACATTTTATTTTATTTCAAGTTTCAATATATTTTATGGTAGTAATTATTATTATTTATTATCTTTTAAAATATTTTGTTTCTATTGACTCAGGGTCTTGGAAGCTCCTCGGATTGCAATAATAATTTCCCGCGCACTGGTCTCGTAATTGTAAGTTCCTGATTCATTATTGTAATTCGATATATATTCTAAATTTTGTCCAGCGTGATGACATCTGTATGGCAGACCAAAAAAAAAAGATGTAATAATTTGTTAAAGTTTTGGCAGAGGGAAAAAAAATATTCATCATTCATCACTTACTCATTTTGCACCAAAAAGGAACTAATGGAAATTTTAAAATATGGGATACTAAAATGCTTGATCCATATAATTCGAAGGACAAATTTAAGTTTACTCAAATTGAAATCAGTCAATTTTCCAACACTTCCTTAGAAATTTCTTTTGGACTTGAAATTGAGTCTAATATTTTTTTAAAGTATTCTAATTGTTCTACATTTAAGTTTGAATACCTAGTTCAACCACACCTTGTGCTTTTGTTTATCAATTAAAAAGTTTTTAAATGATTTACAATGGCAATTCAGCATGTTAGATTTGATTCAAATTTGTCTATAGGTATGAGAATGCTGGCGTGCTGACAAAAAAGAAAAGCAAGGTTGATAGAGCAGCAGAGATCTCAAACACAGACACAGGGACAGGGAAGGAACTTACCAACAAGGATAAACAGAGGGTGCAGTTAGTAGAGAAGCCCAAACGAAAGGTGACAAGGCCCGCATACTTGGATGATTACGCATAAGGGTAAACCAGGGATTGAATCTTCAACAAATCCAGCCAGCACTACTCCATATCCAGCTTGATTGGAATTGTCTCTCTCAGCCAGACAAATACAAACTAATTCTGTTATAGGAATATTCCAGCACACAAGCCAGTCCAAAATCTATTATTAGGAATTGTTATAAATACCTATGTAATCAAACAATCAAGGATATGAAAATAATACTTTTCCTTTTTATTGCAATTCTCTTCTCCTTTCTTAGTTCTGGAGGCACTGGCCCTCGAAGCCAAACATCCCCTGCACCTATCAATTTGGTGCTCTCGTTGACATGGCCAACCCTAATCCCTCTGATTCCCTTCCTAAATTAGAGGAGCTACTCACTCGCCTCTCCATTCAGCAACTCTCTCTGGGCGATAAGATTGATAACCTTATCCTTTAAATTGTTCCCCTCGTCCATCCGACCCCATCCATGCCATCAGCCAACCTTGTTGTCCCTCAACCACATACATCCTCCCCTGCACAAATTCACAAACTGAAATTAGATGTTCCCTAATTCGACGGCTCCAATCCAAATGGCTGGCTATTCAAAATTAACCAATTTTTTGATTACCACGATACCGCACCATCGGACCGGCTGACTATTGCTTTCTTCTATATGGAAGGGCGAGCTCTTGCCTGGTTCCAATGGATGTAGAGCAATAGCCAACTTACCTCTTGGTATGTTTTCACTCAGGCCTTACAACTCCGCTTTGCTCAGTCACCTTACGATGACCCTATCGGCACCCTATTCAAATTGACACAATAGGGTTCTGTGAGTTCTTACCTGGCAGAATTTGAAGACTTGGCGAACCGCGTGGTGGGTCTTCCTCAGGCCTTCCTATTAACTTGCTTTGTCGCAAGTCTCTCTCCGGAGATTCGTCGCGAAGTCCAGATTCACCAGCCACTCACCTTAGTGCAAGCCGCGAGCCTTGCGCGTATTCAGGAGGAAAAGGTGCTAGAACAACGTCACGCCTCACGACCATGACCCACCTTGTCATCTCCTTCTTTCACGCGTTCTCCCTCCAACCCTCCATCGCCAACCCCTCCTCTCTTGGCCGCACCGACGTGTTCCCCACCTCCAGCCATCAAACGCCTGTCATCAGACGAGATTGCATCACGCCGTGAACGAGGCCTCTCCTTCGCATGTGACGAGAAATACCATAGAGGCCACCGTTGTGCCTCTAGGGTTTTTCCCTTCGTCACTGAAGAAGATGACCCGCCCCAGCCTCGTATAGAGCCAGGTGACCCGTTACCTGAACCGCCAGACTTAAGTGACCCGAGCCCGACCCAAATTAGCCTCAATTCTTTAGAAGGGTTGGTTGCCCCAGAAACGCTACGTTTAGTGGGGATGATTGCCGGCCACAAGGTGGTGCTCCTGGTTGACGGTGGTAGCACACACAACTTCATCCAGGAGCAACTGGTGCAGCAATTGGGCCTTCTGTGTCATCACACCACTCCATTGAAGGTTATAGTGGGCAATGGGCAGCATTTGGAATGTTGTCGTGTCTGTCCCAATGTTTCCATTGAAGTTCAGACCACTGCATTCATGGCGGACCTCCATGTTTTGCCCATTTCAGGTGCCAATGTGGTCTTGGGGGTACAATGGCTTAAATCATTGGGACCTGTGTTAACTGATTACAACACACTACGCATGCAATTCTTTCACAATGGTAAATTAGTGGAACTGCAAGGCGATGATGATGTCAGTCTTCGTATGATTTCGTTTCCTCAACTTCGCCGCCTCTATCACCGCCAAGGCGAAGGATACTGCTTTCATATTGCAGTGACTCCGACTAGTTCTGACCTCCTGCATGAGTCAACATTCCCTTCTGACATTCGTTCCTTGCTTGCTAAGTATGCACCATTATTTCAGGACCCCCAGACTTTGCCGCCGACCCGTGCGACTGATCACCATATCCATCTAATGCCCCAAGCAGCTCTGGTCAATGTAAAACCGTATCGATATCCCCACTTTCATAAACACGAGATTGAACGACAAGTTGCACAAATGCTTCAGAAGGGGTTAATTCAGCCCAGCACGAGCCCCTTCTCATCACCGGTGCTGTTAGTCCGCAAGCATAATGGTTCCTAGCGGTTTTGCATGGATTATCGCGCTTTAAACGCCATCACAATCAAATATCGTTTCCCTATTCCTACGGTGGACAAACTTTTGGACGAATTAGGGGGAGCACGATGCTTTTCGAAGCTTGACTTACTCCAGAGGTATCACCAGATTCGCATGGACGCCGGCGACGTTTCGGAAATGATGTTTAGGACACACCATAGCCATTATAAGTTTAAGGTCATGCCATTCGGTCTCTGCAACGCCCCCTCTTCATTTCAAGCGACCATGAATCTTATCTTT
Source organism: Glycine soja (assembly GCF_004193775.1). Classification (NCBI taxonomy): domain Eukaryota; kingdom Viridiplantae; phylum Streptophyta; class Magnoliopsida; order Fabales; family Fabaceae; genus Glycine; species Glycine soja. The sequence goes on along the minus strand of NC_041019.1, from coordinate 53,086,553 downwards.
GGACCTTATCTACGTCAATTCATTATCGTCTTCTTTGACGACATCTTGGTGTATAGCGACACATTCACAGCTCACTTACATCACCTGGAAACCACTTTCCAGGTATTGCTTGCCAATCATTTCGTCCTAAAGTTTTTTAAATGTTTTTTTGCGCAACCCCAGGTGGAGTATCTCGGGCATGTTGTCTCGCATGCCAGTGTGCCACCAATGGCCGCCAAGGTGGCGGTTGTCCAGCAATGGCCCACACCGTGATCCATTAAAGCTTTAAGAAGTTTCTTGGGCTTAGCAAGGTTTTATCGCAGGTTTATTAAAAACTATGCTTCCATTGCCGGCCCTCTTGTCAAGGTCACCACCATTGACCCATTCCAATGGACTCCACAGGCTCAGACAGCTTTCGAGCAGCTGAAATTGGCACTGACCAATGCTCCGGTGTTGGCTCTTCCAAACTTTGACATTCCTTTTACTGTGGAATCGGATGCATCTGGCAGTGGTATGGGCGTCGTTTTGGCCCAGAACACACACCTTATTGCTTTTTTTAGCAAAGCCTTCAGTCCCAAGCTCCTCCGCGCCTCCACGTATGTCCGGGAACTATGTGCCATTACGACAACAGTTAAAAAATGGCGCCAATATCTATTGGGACGTCGCTTTACCATACTCACTTATCACAAGAGCTTGAAGGAGCTCTTATCTCAGGTGATCTAGACACCACAACAGCATATCTACTTAGCGAGGTTGATGGGCTTCGATTATGACATTCAATATCGCTCAGGGTCCAGTAACCAGGCCGCAGATGCACTCTCTCGTCTACCCGATACACCGACGACTGCCCATATGCTCATTTCTGTTCCTTGTTTGACTTTTCTCAGTGCCTTACGCCAGCAATTGGACACTCATGATGAATATTGTCGAAAGCGTCAACTCATTCTTGCTTCCCCTGCGAATCATCCCTTCTTTTTCGTTACTCAGGGTCTCGTTTTGCATAAGGGAATAATTTGGTTACCTCGGGAGTTGCCGATAATTACTACCCTCCTTATGGAGTATCATGCTACCCCTACTGGGGGTCATGCGGGAGTAGCCAAAACTCTCGCCCGCTTGTCAGAAAATTTTCATTGGGATGGAATTAGGGACGATGTAGCTCATTTTTTGGCTCAGTGCTTGGATCGTCAAGTCACTAAATACGAAGCTAAGAAATCTGTAGGCTTTCTCTGTCCGCTTCCAATTCCGGCCCGGCCATGGGAGGACCTCTCCCTTGACTTCATTGTCGGGCTACCGCCATTTCATGGTAAGACCGTTATTCTGGTTGTCGTCGACAGGTTCTCCAAAGGCATCCATTTTGGACTGTTGCCAACCTCACATACTACTCACATGGTCGCTTCCTTGTTTGTTAATATTATGGTCAAATTGCACGGGCTTCCTCAGAGTTTAGTCTCCGACCGAGACCCACTCATCATCAGTAAGTTCTGGCAGGAACTCTTTGGTCTCAGTGGCATGTTGCTTAGGATGAGCTCAGCCTACCATCCACAGAGTGATGGTCAGACTGAGGTTTTAAACAGAGTGATAGAACAGTATCTCCGTGCATTTGTCCATCGCCGGCCAGGAACCTAGGGAAAGCTTATTCCATGGGTTGAATGGTCTCACAATTCCTCTTGGAATGTAGCCACGGGAACCACGCCTTATGAAATCATGTATGGCCGAAAACCCTTCTTCTTCCCGGAATATGTGGTGAGCACTTCCAAATTGGATGTTGTGGATGAATTGCTAACTGAAAAGGACACCATCTTTCAAGCTATACGCCGAAAACTTGAAAAGGCTCAGGAGAATATGAAGAAGTTTGCATATGCTAAATGTCGAGAAGTCATATATCAGGTGGGTGATTGGGTTCTTCTAAAGCTCCAGCCATACTGTCAACACTCTACTAAAGGCACTACCCCTGCTCCGGCTAAGCTAGCTAAATGGTATTATGGACCCTTCAAGATTCTCGAACGTTTAGGGGAAGTAGCCTATCGCTTACAGGTTCCTGAAGGTGCACGCATTCACCCCGTGTTTCACTGTTTGGTTTTGAAACCATTTCACGAGAACCCCAACATCCAACAGGATACCTCGCTTCCAACACAGGCAATTGATGGACAACCCATGATCACCCCATTATCTTTTCTGGACTCACGACGTCGTTCCAATGATGACGCCGCTCCATGGGAAGTACTGGTCCAGTGGCAATGATTATCCCCGGACGACACCTCTTGGGAAGATTGGGAGCAGTTGCGTGACACATATCACCTTGAGGACAAGGTGCTTTTCCAAGGACCAGGGAAACCAAATTGATAGGTGCAGGGGATGTCTGGCTTCGAGGGCCAGTGCCTCCAGAACTAAGAAAGGAGAAGAGAATTGCAATAAAAAGGAAAAGTATTATTTTCATATCCTTGATTGTTTGATTACATAGGTATTTATAACAATTCCTAATAACAAATTTTGGACTGGCTTGTGTGCAGGAATATTCCTATAACAAAATTAGTTTGTATTTGTCTGGCTGAGAGAGACAATTCCAATCAAGCTAGATATGGAGTAGTGCTAGCTGGATTTGCTGAAGATTCAATCCCTGGTTTACCCTTATGCGTAATCATCCAAGTATGCGGGCCTTGTCACCTTTCGTTTGGGCTTCTCTACTAACTGCACCCTCTGTTCATCCTTGTTGGTAAGTTCCTTCCTTGTCCCTGTGTCTATGTTTGAGATCTTTGTTGCTCTATCATTGGTGCAAAATTTAAAATTGGAGATATGGTAAGTGTAGGATGCATGATTGGATATTGTCACTAATAAGCTCTAACGTGATCTTGAGAGTTATTGCTCCCAAGCGATTCTCACATATGAAGTATTGGAGTGAGTGAGATAAAGTCCTATACATCATGAAAAAATTTGAATATCATATCAATAAAAAAAAATGTTAGATTAAAATATAACGTCAAATTTTTTTATATAATTATTACAATCATGAAAGCCATAAAAACAAACATATTTATACTTCATTTTGTAGGAGCAAAAATAATAAAACATATAAAAATATTTTTTAAACGTCTTTTTCCATGACATTTTTCATTAACTTATAAAAATATTCGTTTTTTTCTAATTGAAAGGATTTGACATTTTAAATAAACTGTAAAAAATGTAAAATAAAAATAATGTGAACTAAATATTGTTTTAGGTTAATATTTAACATAAAAAGTGTATTATTGATCATGATTATGATAAATGAAAATTATAAATTTGGGTAATCTTATATATATATAACATACCAAAGTGACATTTTTATTGAATTTTTTCTTTAAATTAAAAAAAATTTAAAAAAAATCGGTGCCGACCTGCCGCTTTTTTTAAAGCTTGATAAAATTATTATAAATATAGGACAGGGACAAAATAAAATTCGGCGCCGACCTGACGCTTTTTCAGAAAGTTCTCTCCGAGAGTAGAACGCACGCAAAGCCCCACGTGAACCATGAGGATTTCGCGCACGCCCAGCTTATCCGCGTTAAATTAAGAATTATGATATTCTTAAAATATTTTTATAATTTAGTCTTATAATTTGTTTTATTAACTCTTATTATAATATTTTTGCATACACACAATATTGCATTTAATCATTCTTCATTGGATTACATTTTTTATGAATTGTGTTACATATATTTAATCTTATAATTTGTTTTATTATCTTCTATTACAATATTCTTACGTACACGATTTTTTTTATCGATATATTATATTCTTATAATGAGTAACGATATATATGGACAATTACATGTTTAGTTAGAACTGTGTCTTTTCTACCAAGGCTTAGGTTCTTTGCCCCCCTTGGTTCCTTGTATTGTTTTTTCTTCTTCCTTTGATTAGTGCATTTATAAATATTCAATTAGCACTCGTTTTTTTCTATTTCTTTTTTCTTACCTAATTACGTTAAATTATCTATCACATTTACATTTCTATTTTGTCTATTTCGTTCTCTCTTTTGGTGTAGATTAACACAATGTTTTTGTAAATCATTATTCTTAATCAAAAACGGATATTACATCTGGTTTTTCTTCTTCTCTTCTTTCTCTCATATGTTGAACTTGAAAAATTATGATTGATGAGCATTGGATTTGAGTTTAGCAAAATTGGCTAATCTTTCATGACGTAGTAAATTTAAGTCTGAATATTCATTAAGATAGATAATTATATATAATGTATATAACCATGTTGAGAAAAAAAACGAACTAAAATATACTACTTTCATTTCAAATTATTTGATCTTTAATATTTTGTTACACAATAAGAAAAACTATAACTATTACTCTAAGAACATAATATCTATTAAAGACTAGTAGTAATTTAACTAAAATATTTTCACTCTTTCTTAATTTCTATATATACATTATTGAGTATTCTAAAAGGATGTTTGTTTCACGAAATTGTTTTGCATTCCCATGAAGCACATCTAAAAGAATATTATAGTTGAGAATGTTATTTTTTATTGAATATAAAAATGCGTTTGTTTAATTTTTGACAATTTTAGGAATATTTTTAAAGTTAAAATAATAAATGAAAAATAAAAGTAAAATTGGAAGTTATAGGGGAATTAGAAAATAATTTGTCATGTTCCCATGGAATTTAACTTTCCCGCCCCCATTAGTATGTGGAAATAAAAGTTATGCAGACATGAAGACATGAGAATATAATTCTATACATAAACATTTGCTAATAAGCTTGTAACAAACATAAGAATAAACATTCTTATCTTCATATTCTGGTGCAAGATAAATTCATAAAAAAGAAAAACGCCTCCTAAGAAAATTATATTTATTAGAGGAGAAAATTTGAACAAATTTTTTATATTGAAAACTGAAAACACCAATCAAACTAGAAATCAAAATAAGTGGTTTGTTGTACCACAAAATAAAAGTTAAAATTTAATGAATTTGAAATATATGGAGTAAGTAAAATTCACGTGGGAAACCAAGATAAAGAAAAATTATTGTACGGTATGCATGACAGACACATAACACGTCTCTATGCAGTTCATGCACTTATGCACTGAAATCCCTAATTAATATAAGTGTGAACCACACCAACCCATCCCTTCACTCCTTTTCCTTTCTTTTTCTCTCATTCCATTCACATTCTCAACCCAACACACAAGTTCCAACCATATTCTCTCGCCACTTCCTCACATGGACGCAAAGAGAACCCTAGAGCTCACGGTTTTATCGTTGGAGGAGCTCCACGTGGACTGGAAGCACGCCGCGGAGAGCCTCTACGTGGTGGTACGGGCAGAGTCCATCACCAGCTACTCCACGGGCACGGCCACCGAAAGCGGTGGCAACCCGTCGTGGAACGAGAAGCTGGTAGTTGACGTGCCCGTGCATGCGAGGTCCATCACGCTGGAGGTGAAGTGCAAGGATGCCCCCAGCGTGAAGGACCTCGGCATCGCGAGGATAGCCATCTCGGATTTCCTTGGTGGCGGCACGATGGCGCCGGAGCAGTGTTTGCAATTTTTGAGCTACAGGTTGAGGGATTGGGAAGGGAGGCGCAGTGGGGTGATTAATTTTTCCGTTAGGGTTAGGGCTACGGAGAAGGCATGTTCTTGCTCCGGGGACGTTGTTATTGGCGTTCCCATTTTGTGGAACAGGTAAAGGTGTGTTTGGAGTTGCGGTGCGGTGGTGCCAAATCGATCACGTTGAAGCACTCTTTATTTTCACTTCCGTTTTTTTTCTCACGTCGAAAACACGATTTCTTCCACCCATGGGTGTATATGGCACAAGTGTCTACAATTATTAATAGAATTGTGTGTGTCCATTTATCTTTATCTTTTTCTTTTTTTTTTACCTTTTTTTATTTTACTTCAATTTGGTGTCTCATTGTGAGAACAGATCTACGTTTGTGTTTGCAGGCAGAATTAGAATGAAGCTTAGTCACATGCGTTTCGGTGCATGTGCAGCACATGGAATTCGGGTCTATGAATACAAGCTTCACCAGTTAGTTATATATTCATAGTCTCTTTCAATAAAATAGGTACTCCTCTTAATTATAAGAAGAAGTGTAAATGTTTTTTTTTTTGTTTCTATTTAGAGAGATGTAACTTTCTTCTACGTATTTAGTGAGAAAAATTCTATTACTTATTATTTTTTCTTTATTAGTTGAAGGTTTTTTACATTGAAATATTAAGCCGATTTCTAATTTCCAACTCTAATTTAGTTTATCAAAATTATTTCTATAAGGTATCAAAGTCATCGAATGAGGATTAATTACATTTCATACATGTTATTATTGAGTGATGATGCAAAAATATCCCTACTTTTCATACACCTAACAAATAATCATAATTTTTTCTCTATTTTTTTCATGTCACATCATAATATTTGTAATACTTATAATTTTTTTTATCTCTCACTAGGTATGTAATGACACACTAGATGTTCATGAATATTTTACCGTTATTAATTCAGAGTTCCTATTCATAGTTATTATTCACATGTGCAATTGTATTGTATATTTTACAATGATTGTTAACGTGTTGAATTTTTTCTAGTGTGACAATACAATATTTTCGTATAGGGTGCTATATTTTATAGTGTAATTAAGCAATAGTTCATTAAAAAATATTATAGCAACAAAATATATATGTTCAAAAGAATTATCTGCTAATTAATGTCTTGCAACACTTCAAGATGCAAAGTTGTAACCAATTTCTACTCCATTTTTTGTCAATATAAGTTATCCTCGACCACGCGCGTGCTCATCAACGAAGTAGAAATGACAGAAATGTGTTGGGTTTCTAATGCATCAGTTTTGGAAAACCTTATGTACACATGCAATAATTTATACGAGACTAGATATTGACCAAGTTATTGGAATGATTAGTTCATTTGTGACAATTTCCACTGGAGAGCATTTGAATATTGTTAAGAGAATCCTATAAGACACATTAAAAAAACCTTGGGTACAAACAATTTTGAGACAATTAAAGTACTTTGTTGCAGGGAATCGAATCTTTTATTCCAGAACAAAACTCATATATATGGTAGAAGACAATGTAGATTTGCAAAAGGTTCATTTTAAAGATATTCTAACATCATGGCAAAGCCCATCAATGATTATTAGTTTATATGGTGCGGATCGAGATCCTTATAGTCATTGTATAAGAAACATAAGCAATAAGAGAAGAAATTTAGGCCTAACTCAACCCTAAAAATTAGCTCAAAGGGTGAAGATTGTCCTCACCTTATCTATTATATCTTGACACTATCTCTAATCAATGTGTGACTTGGAGATTTAGGGTTTTTTTTCCAATTCACTTCCTTACGCCCAACACTCTTTGGGCTTGGTATGTAGTCCTTTTTGAATAGATCTAGGATAGACCTTGATAACAAGAAGAAAGTTGGGTTTAACTCAACCCTAAAAGCTAACTCATAGAATGAGGGTTATCCTCGCCTTATATGCTCTATCTTGAGTCAATATGGAACTTGAAGTTTTTTTCTAATTCACCCCCTCAGATCCAACACTCTTTGGGCTGGGTGCGTGGTTCTTTTTGAATGAATCTAGGATAGGCTCTAAATTGAAAAAAAAAAACCAAAACCCCTAAATCTCACATTGATTAGAGATAGTGTCAAAATATAGTATATAAGGTGAGGACAACCCTCACTCTTTGAGCTAGTTTTTAGGGTTGAGTTAGGTCCAAATTTTTTTTATAAGAAATTATTCAAAAAAAAACTAATAAAAAATTAGTAAGAGAGAAATTTAAAGGCTCACAAAAGTGACTTTAATAAGTGGAAGATTATCAGAATATAAAGCCGCTTTTGTGGCTTAACTTAATAAACTAAAGGGCACTTTTTTTCTTCTTAACTTTATGTTCTGGGCCAATAAAATTCGTTGACAGGTAGAACAAATCATGTAACACTAGAAGGAGGATTTTTTTACCTTATTATCTTATTTTAAAGAGATGTACTCTCTTATTACAAGAAAGAATATAACTGTTCTTTCTTTGAATTTTTCTCTCTGAAGCGCGAGAAAATGAGAGGAATTAGTATTGAGCAAAAGCTTTCCCGTCTAACTACCTTCCTCTGCATGAAATGAATGGAGCAAAACAGAAACGCATGGAGCGGGTTCGGGTTTATGACTGGCCCGTGACCCGACCACGGACCAAATTTTGTTTTTTAGAATCAACGATTATACAGAATTTTAAATTCGTCTTGCAAAATTCATGAATTGTGAGGGTTTGAACCATGGGATCTGTGAGTTAGCCCGCCGCTAAATTCAATTTATATTTTAATCTAAATTTTTTTATATTTATATTAAAAATTTATTTTGTTGTGTTAAAATTTTTATAATTAAGTATTTATTAAAGATTTATTAAGACTTTTTATGATATATATATATATATATATATATATATATATATATATATTTTAAAATTTTAATATTATTATAAAAAAAATTAGACATATAAACCAGCCCGTTTGGGTCCCAAAGAATTTATAAGGACGAACCAATTAAGTCCATACGAAATGGATTGACCGAGTCTCTGCTGTGAATGTAAACTTATGCATATGGGCCTTACAAGTCGGGCTGGCACATACTAGCTGGCTTTGTTCCAATAATAAGAATAATGCTTGTTTTTCTCGTGAGAAAACCTATAATGCTTCTTAGCCTAGTCGATTGTGATTCTAGGCATTATCGATTTGAATTTTTTTTTAAATAAAAGAAAATCTAGTTGTTAGTTGTCAAATCATCTATCTAAATAAAACTAAAAACTAAAACTAATTTAGTCTAAAAATTAATTTAAAAATAATTTTTTATCACTTTAAAATCATATAACTTTTTACATCTTCAAACCATTAATTAAAAAAACAACTTTGAAGTCAAAATCATTAATTGTTTTACTACTTTAAGTAAAAAATAAAAAATAAAAACGAAAGTCGTTCACTTTTTATTACTTTAGTTAAAAAAAAAAAACAAAATCATTCATCTTTTTATAACTTTATTATCCGCCGGAATCGTGAATTATCATACCATACTTCTATTTAAGTATCAATTCAAAATTTACCTCATTTGCTAAATTACAGAAAAATTATTCCGTTTTAGTACTTTCGCTGTTTTTCTTGTCTAAGTATATATAAATCTAAACACATGCATGTACTTGGAAAATTTAAAGTCTAACACCCACTTGTAACATTCTTCCGTCTATATATACAAATGTAAACACATGTACTTGGGAAAAAAAATGTTAAGATGCATATAAATAAAAGTTTTCTTCCTTTTTTTTTTTTATAGACACCCCTACTACCATATGGGTTATAATATTTATATTCCTTCTCCCTTTTGTGATCTCATCAATAAGTAATTATAATAAATACTGTACCAAATCTTTACATCTTAAAAGAATGCATCAAAGTACCACACTTTCTCATTATAAAACGTTCCTCTCACAATAAAGAAGAAGAAAAAGAAAGAAGAAAATAAAAAGAAAAGAAGAAGGACAGTTTTAATGTTTCTCCTTCATTAAGCTACGCATTTTATTTTACAAGTTAACGCAAGCGAGCTATCGTAATTCTGACGTTCGTCTTGGCACAGTGGATGACAAAAATAATGCTGGAGAATTATCATCCAATTTCCCCCTTGACTTGGCCTATAGTCAATATCTCAACATTATTAAATATGTATAGGTTTTGTATAACGAATCTCAAATAAAAATGAGAATCTTCAATAACCAATAAATTAAAATTTAAACATTTGTCTTATTATAAATTCTATCCATTAATATTATGATTATTTTATAAATTTGTATAGTCATAGCTGGATTGCAGTTCATCTTTTTGAACTACAAACAATAGCCTACTGCAAGTCTAAGTGACAGGAAATTATATATAACTTTAATTTTAATTTTTTTTTAATTTTATTACATATATTTTTATATTTTAGTATAATTTTAATTATTAAATTTTAATTAAAAATTATAGATTTTTAATTTTATACGTAAATGATATGAAATAAAAATCAAAGATAATGTATTAAATATGATATTTATAATATTAATAATATAATTTAAAATAAAATAATTGTCTAAATTTTATTAATTTGTTGAATTCCATTTTTACTCGAGGTCAATTAGAAAAGCCTATTTGTATATACACATAGGCATAGCGGAACATATATGTATATGTTTATCCATCATTAATGTATCTGGAGGAATTTCATTTTGGGGAATCATATATGTATATGTTTAATTTATCCATCATTAATGTATTTGAAGGAATTTCATTTTGGGGAATCATATATGTATATATGTATATGTTTATCTTATTTTATTCAATGAAAAATATTTAAAAATTAGTATAAATGAAAGAATTGCTATTCTAATTTTAAATAATAACGTATTCAAAATAAATAAAAAAATGAAAGTCAAAATAATTTTAAATTATTTATAGTAACTAAATTTCAAGTTACAACTACGTAAGTATATATATATTATACTTATTAATGAGTTGATATTATCAATGCAAACACTTTAATCCAATTTCTAGTTTGTTAATTTTTAGCATTTTAGTTTTGATATTTATGAAACACATCCTCTAACACAAATTTGAATTTCTTTTTTGTTTAAATAACAAAACATGATCTGTTTATGCTACAAAAAAAAATACACAAACCACTTATGGAAATAAATAATTGAACTTTTAGAAGTGTATTTTGATTAATTTAAGTGTTAAAAATAAATGATAGATTATGTTAGCAAATTTCCACAGGAAATTAAATCGGGGGACCATTTTAAATATGCAAACAAAGACGCAGACGGAGAAAGAGAAAATCTCCATATCTAACAGCTTTATATGTTTAGAAAAGTAAAGATTCATATAATCTTCAGTTATACTCAGTGGAAGAGGACCAGTTAGCACTGAAATTTACTTTCCAACTTTTGCTTTTTATTTTGCTTTGTAATTGGAAAGAAAAATAATTTCCTTTATAATAGTGACAGACAGAGAAAACAAGCTCGGGATCAAAGACAGTAGTTCAAAAAAGAACTACACTTCCTTGTTTGAATTTTTTATTTATTTATACTTGTAACTTTTAACTTAATTTTTCTAGTGGTGTTTTAATTATCAACATATTTTCAAAGTCTAAGAATTCTCGAAGTCATTAAGTTAATCAATGCAAGCAGCAAGCTCTGCACAATTCTTGAAGCTAAAACTATTTTGTGATATATATGTTTTATAATTTTATTGTTTCTTTATTCATTTTCATTAATTACATCATTCGTTTTTAATGATACTTTTTTTTTTCTTCTTCTTATTTCTCTTGTACAAATTTATTAAGAGTAATTTCTCTATCCCTCCTTATATTTGTGCATGTACTGATAACTAATTAAGTCTAATTCAACAGAGGCGTTATTGACTGGTAAGAAAGAATATTGCTATATGCATACCAATTTCCACCTTATTTAAAAAAATTTCTATAGACCTAACAAGCACCAATATCATTAAAATCAACCCCGCGTGCTTTAATTAACCAAAGAGAAACTAAATTCATTGAATCCTTTTACAAAAATAAAAGATAAAGTAAATTAAGTTTTTCCTAGAAATTAAAATTAATTTTATTGCATAAGTTAATAAATAATTTTTTTATTTGTTTCTTGAAAAACCTGGTTTAACTTATTGATAATCTAATTTTAGTTTTTAATTTTTTTAATACATTATATCTTCTTATTTTCTTTTATTATTATTTTTTATTGATAAATTTATCCAACCAAAACAGAAACCAATTCTTAAATTTGCTGATATCATGCATTAGTGAACTAATATTAATTAGAATAAATTAATTTAATTATTTTTTATTGATATTGGTGATTTAGGTATATATTATATATAATTACAAAGTTTACTTTATTAATGGAGTATCACTCAGTTCACTAAAAAAATATGTGAATTATTTTGTAAATCTCTTGACAGAGAAAAATATATGGAGAGGGAGACTTTAGTCCCACCTCAAACTTCTTTCAATATTTATATATAGTATTTTTTTTAAAATACTATTAATAAATATAATAATAACTAATTATATATGCTAATTAATAATAAATACACTACCTCTGCTAAAAATAAAATTAAATAATACATGTAGTTAGTATATAATAATATATATTTGATGCTACTTCCACTAAAAGTAAGATAAAATAATGTATACTAATTGATAAGCCTGATAATTAATATCACTGGTTATAATCTTTTTAATACCGAACTAATCTTTTCAATAGTATATATTGAAACTAATTATAATCTAACCATATATATATATATATATATATATATATATATATATATATATATATATATATATATATATATATTAATTAGAACTGTTGTTAAATTCAATGACTTTTAGGAATTATTTTATCTGATATTTTTTTTATTACGAGATCAATTTGGTGCTTGCAAGATAAAAAGGTCTTTAAAAAAATTGGGACAAAGATTATAGTAGTTATAAATACATATATTTTCTTCTTGCATCATTTGAAATAAAAATAAATAAATTTAATTTTATATATGTAACTAATAAATAATTTTATAAAACTTATTATTTATTAAATTAAAATTTAGATATTTAAGTAATTAAAGTAAAAAACTAATTAAATTCAACCCCTTTGATGATTTCTATTGCAACTATCTTTGGTTCATACAAATAAATAAAAAAGCCAACTCTAAACAATAATAGGAGTGTAAGTGACGGAGAGAGTTATGTTGAGTTTTATCTATTTTTCATATCAATCCAATTAAACTTAATTATATTAGATTAGAATTGGGTTGGGTTTGTCCTTTTGTTTTGCAACCTCAATCTAATATTTTTTGACAGAAAAATATTATAAAACATTATATTATTTATATGATAAACATAAAAAACATAAATATATACTGATAATATCATTTATAAAAGTGTGTTATTATCTTAAAATAAATGGAAAAAGATAAACTCAAATAATAGATTATCCTAAAATAAACAATATAATGAGGTAGGCTTAATTTAAAATTTTTATATTAATAATTTTAATTATAGACAGGTTGGATTGAGTTTTGATCGAATACACCACACCAAATTTATCATCCAATCCAATTTTAATCAATTTAATAAAACTAAAATCAATTCAATCAAACCCAAAAAAAATTAATTAAACTGGAATGGATGGATTGATGGATTGAATCCAATCTACATAGACTCATACTAATTAAAGAAGAAGAAAATAAGCACACGTTTCTTACCTCGTGGAAAAAAGGTCTTTTTAACCTTTCTATATTCTCTCTCAATCTAAAAAACTAAACCCCACATATCCTCTCACTTGTACTCATCTTAAAATATGGAAGCAAGAAGAACCCACACCATGGAGATCACGATTATATCCGCCGAAAACCTTTGCATGAACGGGAAGCCACTAAAAGACCACCCATACGTCGTCGTTCACACGCAGTCATGCACCAAATTCTTCACAACGAGGATGCCAACGCAAGAAGAAGGTGGGAGCAAGAGCACCAACAACAACCCTTCATGGAACGACAAGTTCAGGGTGGACGATGGAGACAGCGACTGCATCACGCTGGAGGTGCAATGCAAGACGTGGTTCGGCGTTCGAAGCGTGGGAGCTGCGCGAATAGCGGTTGCTGATTTTGCGGCGGAGAAAAGCTTGCAGTTGTTGAGTTATAGGCTTTGGGATGGGAAGGGTCGGAGAAACGGGGTCATCAATTTCTCGGTGAGGGTGGTGGAGAAACCTGCGGAGTCTGAATCTTTGTGTTCGATGCATGAGGCGGAAGCACAGAGAACGATTGGTGGAAATGATGATTCTAGAGGAATTGTTACTGGGATTCCTGTTTTCTGGAATTACCTTCTCAATATTCCAAGATGAATATATGTAATTTTTTTTTTCTTGACTAGAAATGTTTTTTATTCCTAAGAATAAAAAATAAGTATTAACGGATTTATAATATAATCAGTTGAGTTAGACTTTTGATTATTCTTGACTAGATTGAAGTAAGTAGTTTGTAATGTAAGCATGTTGAAAATGGTTTAGTTTCTGACACTAGTTTGTACAAAAACTAAATTGTATTTTATCAAGAGTTATGTTCACATTGTCGACCTCTTTTTTTTTATTAATTTGTTGACCTCTTCATTTCGGGTAATATATAACCTCTAATTATACATTGAACAATGCTTTTAGTATCAAAACAAAAATAAAAAAAAGAGAGAGAGAAAAAGCAAGTGTTTAAAATTTTCGTATATGTATATTGGTTTGATTCCACTCCTAATTTTAAGATTGAAGGATGAAATTGTATGGAAAAATCGTTAGGGATGCAAAAGGAGAAATCCACAAGGCTCAATTATGTTATTCTACTTCCAATTATGTTTATTCATTCACCACATATGAAGTGCCTCAAAGCTGCCTATTCTGTTTTCAGTGAGATCTATTCAGCGAGGCACCTATATTTTGCTATACCGAAATTACAGAACCAACAATATACACAGATTTGAATATTCTCATTCTAGCCTCCATGACCTTGTCATTTAAAGAGATACACTTATACACAATAGGTCTGAGACATTGTGCAATAAATGTGACTCCTAATATAGGACATTGTGTCTACCTGGTCATGTCATCAACTGAAATGAGGTCTCAAATTCTCAATAGTTAATACACATTCTGCTGGAAACAAACTGTTCCCATTATGGTTAGGGGAGGAATATTGATGGGTTCATATCAAATATACACAGCACTAAAAACAGAAGAGGTCAATCTGGTGCTACTTTGCAACAAAGTGCTTGGTTGATGTGAAAAGGGTTCTGTTCTCCTAATCAATGCAATAGAAAAGGGAACTTGTTCAAACTTCTTGATAGTGGTTGCCAGTCCTCAAAATGTTAAACTTGCAGAGAGGGCAGGTAGCATTGATTAGCAGCCATTTGTCTATGCATGTACAGTGAAAATGGTGGTTGCAAGGAAGTTCTCTGAGCTCAGCACCATTATCATAGGCAGAAAGGCAGATGCAGCATTCCTGTTATTATACCACAATCATTCATGTCAGAAGTGGGATTTTTTAAGCAAAATTGAATTTTGCAGTCTCAAAATTGGGAAAAAAGTGAAACCATCCATCAGCCTATATAGCTAGGAGGGCTAGCAGGCACAACATGCTAAGCATTAAAAACATGCAGCATAACCCCAGCTTTATGAACAAAAGTCTGAAGTACAACCAATAAGAAACTATACTTTAAATATTTTACTATGAACAAATGTTATGAGGAAAGAATAATTTTAAATTATCCCATAACTTTCTACTACATATCTTCTTACTTCATAAATGAAAAATGTATTAAATATTTGTTTTAGTTTCAAAGAAGTTAATACATTTATCTTTTTCATTATATACATTTTTTATATAGTATCAATAGGATATTGTAGGAACATATAGAAAGGCTCTATACATATGCACAAGAACTTACAATAATAGAGGTGGCTAGCTAGCTAGTATCCAGAACATTATGCTGATATTTTTAAATTTGTAAAAATTTAAAAAATAAAAAACAAAAGAAAAGATATTGAAAACATATTGAAAACATATTTAAAATCATAATAAAAAATATGTATAATTAAATTAAATAAATAAATAGAAAATATAATTTATAATTTGAAAGTATATATAACTACAATATGAGACAGAATTTTAAAAATTGATTATAGCTGGAATTTGGGGAAAAGAAAGAAATCTTTATATAAAAAGAAAAAGGCGTTTACTAAGTACACCTAAGTTACAACTTAAGAAAACCAAAGTTATATTATTTCGAAATTTGAAGCATAACATTTAGGAAGATAGGATCATTTTTTTTTAATAAACTAGCAACTTACTGCATCTTCTAAGGCAATAACATGTTCGGCGGCTGTCTCACTCTCAGTTTCGGTCATTATTCCTCTTGAAGATTCTTCAATATCACCTTCTTTCTTAAATTCCTTTATTATTCTAAACTTATATTTTGGCAACTGGTCAATCTCTTCCTTCGTTGCCCCTTCCTGTTACCACATCAAAGGTTAAAATTAAGACTGAAAAAGTTGGAAGAAAAAAGAATATGTCAAATGCATAATAGGGAATGAGACAAAATTGAAAATAAATCTATGATTGTATACATTAATGCTTGATGAACTTGTTGAAATCAAATGGGTTTAGGTAGGGAAGGAGAAAAAGAGAATTTTTTAATAATATAACATATTACTATCATATGTAATGATGCCTTACAGAATACAATGCTCTACGGCTCGTTTGCTTGTTCTTTTTTTTTTTTTTGAACTAAAAGATATTATGTAATTATAATAATGGTGCAAGTTTTTTTTAGGAAAAAAACAAGATGAAAAAAAAACTATTTTATTATTTTTTGCAAAAGCTAAAACTTATAGCCTCAAAAAAATGAGGAACTCAAGAGATTTGTGTTTGATTTTTAAAAACCATTTGGTAGAATAATTTTCAAAACTAAGTTTTAGTACGGTGTGAACAAAAGAGTAAATGGGGAAAGATGGGGCAGCACAATCAAGAACATATCACAGTCATAAAAAAATCAAAACAGTCAAGAAATATTTATTTATTTTCATTTTAAAGTTTTCAAAAACAAGAAATAAAACATGCCATTTTACTAATAGAAAACTCTTATTCTAAGATAATCACTTCCAAGACATCATCTATATACTCTACAATGTTCTAAGTCACAATAATGATATTATGAGATATTTTCTAGATATTTCAACAGAATCATAGTAGTTTTAGAACATATGTGAATAAACCTTGGAGAAGGATACTCTGGTTTACAATGAAAATATGATGTCAATCACAGGGCAGAGTTTAACTAGCATGATTCAAAATGCACGCATACTAATTAATAGCCACAGAGGCCAATATACGCAAGAAAATAGAAAGACCTACAATTCAGAATTGATATCCTCCTAAGCATATCAATGAAAACATTAACCGTCCTTGTAATGAACTTTTAAATCTTATAACTGCTTCAGTGAACCAAAACAAAAATTATTTTCATTTAATTGATTATATTAAGAATTGCCCCAAAAAGTTGAAATTCAACACTGCTGTTAGTACTTGGTATAATAAACATACAAAACATCCCTCCACCTCATCCCTACTGACATTTAACTGGTTTTTGCTCACTCTAAAGATGTAGGCAGATGCTACTATCACATAAATTCATTTGCTTTGCTTCCATTTTCTGAGAAATGAAACTCACTGTACATTGCAATTTGTTTCCATTAATAAAATTAATCATTTTGCTGTTTCAAAAGAAAAAACTGTACATACTTGCAACATTGAGCACTGGCTACTCATTCCAAAATTTCATTTTGCCCATTTAGGAAATGAACAGGAATAAAAACTTGAGTGATCTCTAGACCAAAAAACTAAAATTAGGGAAAATCTTATTTACCGGATCTGCCACTACATAAAGAATGGCAAGTATGCATGGCAAACAACAGCAAACTGCGATTCCAATAAGACATGCAACAGAAACACAGATGAGTACAATCACGACGTCGAAAGCAAGAAATGTGATACAGAGCCTGCATGACACAACATGAATGGTGATTACAAAATGTGGCAAGGCAGAATACTACATAAAGAGAACAATTTAACAAACAAATATTGTTTCAAATTCCAACTAACCAGTAAAGCTGAGGTGAATCCCTTGTCAAACTTTGGCCACCAGCAGTTACCCAGTAGAACCCGACAATCCACCATATGAATGAAAGCATGGTATTCACGGTTTCTATATGCTTTGTGATGCTGACAAAACAATTAACAATAAATTTATCAACTTGTACAAGGTCAAAAACAAACAGTTCTAGACTCAACCAAGAATGCTAAACACTAAACAGAGTAAAGCATAAGTGATGTGGTTAAATTGTTACAAGTGGAAGGGAGGGACAAGTAGAGAATGCAAATGGACAAATGCATCAAGTCATGCCTCAATGCATAATTGAATGATTGAAATCTTGTAAATTTTCATTTCTTCACTCTCTACCACTGTCATTCATTGTCACTCTAATCGTGCATCTTCCGGAATGATACTTCTTGCACATCACCAGGGCACACACCACCTCCCATAAGAGGTAGGTAGAAGAATTCAAGCAGAAAACAAGGTGAAACCAGCTGTACCCAGATGGCAAAAGCTTCACACTCGTGAAGTAACGTGCATAATAGTGTCCTCCACAGCATTATTCCACACCACAAACTTTTCATTCAATCAAATTATTACCGTTGCCTTTTCACAATTTTAAAGTCCATCTTTTCCACAACTAATTGTAAATATATCAAGAAACTCATCAAGCTTCTACCAAGCACCCATTTTCGGACAATAGAGAAAAAAATAAAATTATATATATATATATATATATATATATATATATATATATATATATATATATATCAACAAAGTTTTTTTTCCTTCAACTAAAATTGTACCTGTTTCCGTCACCCTCGAGAAACTGTTCCGGAGGATAAAACTCTTCGTCACTCTCGGAACTGAAGCTCCATTGAACGTGGCCCACCACGTTAGAACCGGGGTGGGTCCCACTCAGTCTTCTTCTTCTTCTTCTTGTGAACTCAGCAACAACGCAGAGAGAGTGCAACGCGCCCTGCAGCAGGTACCCCACAATCCACGCCCTGAGCGGCACGCAGGGGTCCTCGTCGGTGCTCAGCGCTAGCACCGACGCGCCGATCGCGAGGAACACGGCGTTCCAAGCGACGTCGAGCGCCACCACCGGCCGCGAGTAGGCCCACTCGCTCTGCCGGCCCTCCACCTCCGCTGCCGCCGCCTCCCGCACCCGCACCGACGGCTCCCGCAGCATCATTCGCCGCCCGCTCGCGCGCCGGAAGAAGGTCGCCGCCGTGTGTAGGGGCGGCGGCGCGCGGCGGAGGAGGTGGCGGCTCCGGTGGATGAACGGGGCTGAGTCCAACCAAGGAGGGGAAGGGGGAGAAGATGATGATGGGTTTGGGTTTTGCATTGGAACTGAGATTGAAAGCTGAAACTGTTTTGGGTTTGCAGAAAAAATGAGAAAAATCAGAGTTTGGTTTTTTATGTTGTTGTTGAGTTGAATCTGCGAATGTGATCTTTGAACAGTTCCAGTGAGCTTTTGGAGTCACAAGAAAGATGATGGGTTTTGTATTGGTTCTCAATTCTGACTTTTCTCTCATGTTTTTGGACTACACTTAAATAAGGGTAAGAAATCAATACTGTTTTTCTGGCACACAATTTGGTCAAATTTCACATTAATTTTTAGATTTAGGAATTATTTATTTTTATTTTTATTTTATTTTCTATATGAATAATTCATGTTGATATATATGAAAAATCTATTACATCAATCATTAACATCAAATTCTAATACTACAAAAAATCTAGTTTTGACCAATAGTTAAAAGAATTATAATACAAGTACAACAACTTGATAATAATTTATAAAACAGCATATTTTATGTGTCTCTCTCCTTAATTATACTGTTTATGATAGTTTAAATTTAAATTTTTATTTTATTTTTTTCTCTCTCTTAATTATATATTTTGTGGTACAAATATCATTTATCAAATTAAAAAACTAAAACCCATTTTACCCAATAATAGAGAATTCAGATGAGGCTAAATGAAGAAAAAAACTGGATAATTGATTTCAGATTTCAGGTTATATAAAACAGTGTAATTCAATCAAAGCCCAAAAAAATAGAAATAAAGTGGTTAGATTGGGATTTTCTTCATTTAAGGGGGGAAGGTTTTGCAATGCTACACTTGATAGGTTGATTGAGAAAGGGAATTATGCTTCATGATTACGAGAGAGACATTTTGGGATTTCTGGATTTTGACATGGAATCTGTTGAAAGTAATTTGTTTTTGTGGTAACTACCGGTACTAGTTAACTTCTTAAGGGTAGTACTTTATTAAAAATAAAAAAAAGTACTAGTAAATTTTAAATTTTAATGTATTAAATTTTAATTTTTTATTGAATATGTATTATTTAGTAAATATCTAAAAATCTTAAGAAAATATTTCTTTTGTCCCAAAAATGAATGTAGTTTTATTCTTTAAAAAATAACTAATTAATGTTTTTACTTTTCAAGGGGATATTCAAATATTTATTTTAATTTTATCTTGTATTGTTTTGAAAGATTATATATATATATATATATATATTGAAATTAAAAGAGAAAATAAGGTTATTTTAATAAAATTATTTTTTAATAAATGTTAGTTTTCATAGAATAATTATTTTATTAGTCTATGAAAAAATCTTAAATATCATTTATTTTGGGACGTAGTAGTATTTGCAAAAATAACTTTAAATTCTTAATAAATGTCTTAAGAGATTTATAACAAAAACTTTCAATAAATAATTATTGGTTGTAAAGAAAAATTAAAAAAACGTTCCTACACATGAGCTCAATTCAATGATCTTGAAATGGATTCTCCGGGAACGAGGAATTGAAAAACTTGGTGGATTTTGTTGGTTGCTTGTGTGCATGAGGTTTATAATAGGAATTTTAAACTTTCAAAGTTTCAATTCGATATTTTTTAGGTTGGACTTAATTTAACATTTTAGAGGACAAAAAGACAGAGAGAACTAACGTGGAACGTGGACTTTCCAATGCTGAGAGCCAGATTTGTAGAGCTGTCTTGAACAGAGTTTTTTTTAAAAAAAAAATTATCTGTTAGTATGTGATAATGTGGTTCAATAATTCAACCGAAAATTATTAACTTGTTCAACTTTTATATTTTATCCCTTGTGTGCTTCTACAGAATAATCCTTCCTAACCTCCTAGACTTGTGCGTATTTTTAATTGAAAAGCATAATATTTTATAATTAAATTAAGAAATAAGAAAAAATATTTGTAGTATTTTGATTGCAAGTAATTCAGTTGCTTGTTATAAGCAAGTGGTTTATCAATTAAGTTAAATTGAATGCAAATGAGTCAGTCAAAAAAGTGGATTTGAAAGAGTATTTTTAAGACTTCATGTTCTGCAGATACTAGTGTCACTTCTTTTTGTTATTTAAATGAAAGGAAGTCAAAAGAAACAAGAGTAATTAACCAACTACCAAACGTGGAAAAGGTCAACCACAATGCATTGTTTAACGCTATTGTTTTGACATACATTTTAAAATTTGTCATAAAAATGAATGTGCAAAATAATTATACTAAGATTCATTATTATTTATGTAAGTTTCCTTTCATTTTTATATTTTTTAATAAAATGGTATTGCTCAACCATATGCAACCCAACAACTTATTCTGAGGTTCTTAAATAAATCTCCCTCATCTATGTCTACTTTTTTTTAAATTTAAGAGCATTATCTCTCTAATGTAGTAATTCTATAAATTTAATTAGATGGGTAAATAATCATACATCATTGCATTTAAGGCAGTATAACTCACGTTAATTAATTAGGAGCGTAAGTGGTTTGAATTGATTTAGTTTAATTTTAAATTCAACTTAATTAAATTTAATTAATTTTTTTTTGTTTTTTTTAACAACTCAACTCAATTTGATCCAACCTTAATAGGATTAAGCTAGGTTAGCAATTGAGTAATTAAATAAAATATTATCACTTTTCAACTTTTTAATGAAAAATACTTCAAAATGAGTAATTTAGCATTATTATTTCATTGTTTCTTAGTTCTTATAAGTTAATAGTTTGTATTTATAACTTCATTGATTTAAAATTCACACTTAATATTCAATAAAATTATTAAATTTGTTTTAAGGTCAATTATTAAATTAACTCAATCTCTAAAATCAAAATAAATTATTATGACTTACAAGTAAACGAGAGTAAGAGTTTAAGGATTTTGTTTTATCTATTTATTATTCATAATTTCTCACGTACAACATATAAAAAGCGGATAATTAATATTTTTTGTTATATACTTAATGCGTAATCCAGTTAGGTTGGATTTGAAATTCATCAACCTATTACTTAGTCCAATTCTAATGGAGTGCACTATTAAGAACTTAATTTAATGATCCAACTCAACATATACAACCCCTTTACATCGCAGGGAGTTGCTATTGGCCCCTGCCACCTGATGTAAAGTCTTTTTTGCCCTCCGGTTCTAATTCTTCACCCCTTCCCCTCCTCCCTTCCTGATACCACCACCACCTTCTCTACACCTAAACCTCCACCCTTCTCTTTCCTAACTCTTTTCCTTTCCTTCTAATCCCTTCCCAACCCTTCTCCCTCTCCATCCTAACTCAGATCTCAAGTGGTGGTGGGTTCCTCCTTGCTATTTCTTGTTCAAACAAAATTATGATTCTGCTGTATATGTATTTATAATGGAATTACATTTTCATTGTGTATTTTAAAGCAATAGAATTATGATTCCATTACATATATTTTTTGGGTTTAGTTGTGTTTATTGAAAAACAACACAATGAAACTATGATTATATTGTGTGTTTCATTGGAAGACAATATGCATTCACAATTGTGTTGTGTGTTTAATTGGAAACCACAAACGAATTGTGTTTTATTAGAAGACACAATGCATTTGATTGTGTTGTGTGTTAATTGGAAATCATAATCAAATCGTGATTCATACTAACATTGATATAACACCGATAATATAAATAATTTATGTTGCGTATATATTTAATATATTTGATATGCATACTAAAAAAGAAAGTGTTCAATTAACAAATTTGCATGGTTCAATTAATAAAAAAACACCACATATATATATATTAAAATAGTACAACGGAATCTAAATTCTATTGTTTAATTTTTTTAACCCCAATTGAATTGTGATTCCATTGTATTAAAAACCGGACACTTGAATTGTGCATATGCTGTGTTTGAAAGATGTTTGAGAAAGATGTCATCTCATGGGCCTCCCTTGTCACAGGTTATGCACAAAAGGACTCCCATGAAGAATCCCGGAAGATTTTTTTGTGACATGAGAATTGCAGGGGTAAGTCCAGACCAACTTATCGTTGCAAACATTTTGAGTGCCTGCACAGAAGTGACTCTTCTAAAATTTGGTAAGCAAATCCATTCTGACTTTATTAAATCAGGGCTAAGATCATCATTGTCAGTGGAGAATTCTCTTGTAACCATGCATGCAAAATGTGGATGCCTGGATGATCTTGATGCAATTTTTGTTTCAATGCACATTCGAGATGTAATTACTTGGACAACTCTTATTGTTTGTTATGCACAGAATGGCAAGGGAGGAGACTCCTTAAGATTCTATGATGCTAAGCTTGAGGAGGCGAAAGAAATACTAAATCAAATGGATGTGAAACATGATGCAACTGTATGGAAGGCACTCCTTGCTGCATGTAGTGCATGGTAACTTACAATTCGGAGAGAGGACAACTACAAATCTTTTTGAGTTGGAACCCATGAATGCTATGCCTTATGTTATGTTGTCTAACATGCATTCTGAAGCACGAAAATGGGATGATGCTGAGAAAATAGGAAAGTTGGTGAAATCAAAAGGAATAACAAAGGAGCCTGGATGCAGTTGGATTGAGATGAACTGCAGAGTGCATACATTCATTTCTGAAGATAGAGGACATCCAAGGGAAGCTGAGATTTATTCCAAGATTGATGAAATCGTAAGAAGAACTAAGGAAGTTGGTTATGTTCCTGATATGAATTTTTTGTTGCATGACATGGATAGAGGGAAAGGGGGTTGGTCTTGCTTATCACAGTGAGAAATTGGCTGTTGCTTTGGGATTACTTGCTTCTCAAACAAGTGCACCAATTCGGGTGTTTAAGAATGTGTTTGTGGAGATTGTTCTGCTATGAAATATATATATCAGGAGTTTTCATTTGTCATATCATATTGAGGGATTCAAATTGTTTTCTCCATTTTAAGGAAGGATAATGTTCATGTGGGGATTACTGTTAGGATTTAATTTTAATCTTAATACTTGTCTTTCATACAGTTTCAAGGGGAATTGATACATGATAGTTTCAAGCTTATAGGGTAGTGTTACACAAAATTTGCTCTATTTCTGTTGTACTATCATCAAGGTTAAATTCATTTTTATGATGTTTGAAGTTAGAATATATACACCGAGAAATAAACCTTGTTCTAGAATATTAAGAGGAAGCAAAACTACTTTTTTTAATTAAAATTTGAAGCAAGTTGTACAAAAGATAGACATTTTTATTTTTCTAATTTCATGATTAAATATTTGCATCAGTGAAGAATCTAGCCAATAAATATAAGACACGTTGACACAATGTGTTCGGCTATCCAATGAGAATATTCCTTTCTTTATTCAGAGAGTAACTTGCAGAAATTAATTTATTTTTATCCAGTTTGTGGCTGCTACCTACAGCTAAAACGGCATGAATCAGAACAATATATGTTTTGGATTAAGTGAAAGAATAGATACCAAAAAATATTGTTTACTCTCCTAAAAGAGCATGGTTAATCCTTAGTCACTCATTGTTGTTTAAAATGAATGACTTTGTTTTTGCAATTTCTTAATTGTTCCAAAGTTGAATAAATTGAATTAATTAAATTTAATTTTTCTTGTTTGATCTCAGAATAATTAACTGGAAGAAAAGCGTCCTTGTATATTTAGATATTTAGCATGATCAGCGTACTTCATATTCATATGTATTTGAAAGAACTTATTTACAACTTTTCTAGATTTATCTTATAACATATATATAAATGTTTTAAAAAAAACTTGAAAATAACTTAAGACCTTTTAAGTTATTTTTATCTTATTTGAATAAGCTTCTTTATTTTTTTGGTAGGCTTTAAATAAGCTTTTTAGGATAGCTTATGAAAATAACTTGTATGAAAATAGTTTAACTTTGTTTTATCTTTGATTATACAAATAACTTAAACATAAACACTTAATAATCTCATATTATAAACAACTTATTTACCCATACACAGCAGAATAAAGAAAAGAGGCTTTCTTTGTTACAAAGTAACAAAAACAAAATAAAAAGGGGTCGAAAAAAGATGCCTACTCATCTGATGATTCCACATAGCCAACTTTAAGAAGCAAGCAGCTTCAACTATATGAAACATGATCAAAGAACTGTAAGAACTCGTTATCTTTTACAAATGAGGCATACATCAATCATAAACTACTTGAAAAAATGGTTGCAACCCTATCACCAGGCACTACTTCATCAATGGGATTGTAGCTTGCGAGTCAATGATAAA
This sequence comes from Glycine soja, assembly GCF_004193775.1. Classification (NCBI taxonomy): domain Eukaryota; kingdom Viridiplantae; phylum Streptophyta; class Magnoliopsida; order Fabales; family Fabaceae; genus Glycine; species Glycine soja. The sequence goes on along the minus strand of NC_041019.1, from coordinate 53,061,325 downwards.
AAGGTTTCATGGTTTTAAGGTTCCTATGAGCTGTATAGTCATGATTGTGCAGGTGGACAGCAGAGAACTAGACTATTAGCAAAGGTAGCATTGCTGGTGTAGTTATCTCTATTAATCCAAAAACCCATTTACAATGCTCAATAATGAATTCAACTTCTTGCATGCTCAGGAATGAGACGTCGCCGCAACTCATCAGGTGCACCTGCCAGTTCTGCATTGTTTTTTCAATGTAAGAAATGGTAAATGATTTTACTTAACTGATAATGGTAAGCTTATCACCAACTTACCTTGAGCAGTGAAATCGAACAATGGAGGCAATGATTGCCCATTTGGCAAGCATGCATTTGGTTCTCGCAGATCATCAAAGAAAGGGTGTGCACATGCTTCCAACTGTAACAACAAATAATCATTAGTGCAACAGAATAACCAAAGACAATTGAATATCTTCCTAGCTTCTGTAATATCAAACTGTGTACAAGCATGGGTAAAGCTAAGTATAAATTTCAACATCAATTAACCAATACCATCATGTGTAAAGATGGTCCATCTTCATTAGTGTGACTGAATACACAATTAAGCTAACAAAAGGCAACATTTCTAGAAGCAAATTAACAACTTACAGCAGTGCATCGTAGATTTGGTGAATACTGAAGCATCCTTGACACTAGATCCACTGCTTCTGAAGGCATCTTCTTGTGAAAAACCTGATATAAATAATCGATCAGATCTCTGACTGGAAGTATTTATCAATTACAAATTGCATACTCCAGGAGCAAATGAGGAGTAAAAAAATGCTAACCTTATGCCATGGGTGTGCTTTTATCTGAGGAAACTTAAATTCGGTGTAATTTGGATTCATGCACTTTATTTCTTCTCTGGTCGGTGTTCCCAAGATCTATAGTGCACATAATAATTACACTCAGATTCTATGATCCACAACCAATAGGATGCAACTTTCAAGAAGCTTATAAAACACAAGGATAAAGAACACAATAAACTTTACCTTAATGATCTCTACCAATTGATCAACCCCACTCTCTCCGGGAAACATTGGCTGCAAATAGCACAACATAATCATAGATAAGCATCAATCTAAAAATGTGTCATTTATTCAATAAGACCTAATTAGTGGCTTCCAGGAAGGAATTATCTTATAAGAAAAATAAATTGGACAACTGGCATAAAGTTCATTGCATGTTACTTCTAACAATACTTGATTACTAAAGAAAGAAAAGCCACGAGAGAACATATTCAGATAAATGAGTATCCACCAAAAAACTACATAGCAGTATTAAATAGGAAATATCACCCAGAGAATGAAGAACCAATTAAGAATTCTCATACAGTGAACTTAATGGAAATGCAATTTTTACGAAAGAAATAGGAATTCCCACTACATATGAGATGGAGAGACAAAGAGATAATATAAATTCTCACATGTCCTACAAGAAGCTCAGCCAACACACAACCAGCAGACCAAATATCAATAGCAGTTGTGTATTCTGTTGCACCAAATATAAGTTCTGGAGCTCTATAATACCGCGAGCATATGTACGATATGTTGGGTTCGCCAGGCACCTAAAGCACAATAATATCACAAGCTCAGACACAAACTGTTGTACAACTTTCAAAGTGACAAGGAAAAACAAAAAACAAACTTACCAACATCTTTGCACTCCCAAAATCACATACTTTTAACTGATGAGTCTGGGGATTAACCTGCGACATGCAATCTCATGTCAGTTCAAAACAGTTCAAAAAACCATGTTATTATAAAGAAGGGTTCCAAGCTATATACTGTGTCAAAATAATCATTATAAGAAAAACCATTATTAAAATCTATAACGAGCAGAACCAATAGCTCACAGACCATACATTAAACAGCAAGATCTGATAAATCCTTCCATAGAGAATAACAAAATAAATAGAACGTGACACAGTTTACTGTCTAATTATTCTTACAAGCAATAACATAGTAGATTTATAACTTACAAGCATCTGCTGCCAGGCAAGATTTAAATGAGGTTTAGCATGCATATTTCATATTTAATCAATTGATTCAATTAATGGTATTAAGCATCAAACTGGAATAATCATTTCTCATGTTTGCAAGAAATAAATAAAATATGGTTCACAAACAAGGAATTTCTAAGGAAAATAAATTCTTACCAATAGATTCTGGGGTTTAATGTCCCGATGACAGACTCTGATCACATGATGCAAATAATTTAAACCACGGCATATCTACGAGAGTGTTGGCAAGATCAATCAATAACAACACAAAAGTAATAAGCTCAAAGCAAATAACTGAATACTATAAGCATGATCAAGGAAACTCATAATCAAAAATTCAAAAAACAAGGTCAATCAATTTAAAATTTCTAGATTACCTGGTATGTATACAGTTGCACATTAATGATAGGCATATGCTGGTGCATTCTGATATAGTGCTTTGAAACTCTGTAGACAGTTTCAGGTACATACTCCAAAACTAGGTTAAGGTACAAATCATCTTTCTCAGCTGTTGAATAGAAACAGTGCTTTAGTCTGAGAACATTAGTATGGTCAAGCATACGCATAACCTGCAGTTCCCTATTCTTATATCTCTTGTCTTGCAACACTTTTTTTATGGCGACTGCTTCTCCAGTTTCAAGGCACTTAGCCTACAGTATATTCAAAGCAAAGCAGATAAGCAAAGAAAGTAACTAGACAAATCCATAGAACAGTGAAGCAAAGGATCAATACTTACGAGTAAAGAAATACAGCAAAAAAAATATCAATACCTGATAAACAACACCAAAAGAACCAGTGCCAACCACACGTTCTGCCATGTATGAGATTGTCTGAGCCATGCAAAAATAAAGTTAATATGCAAAAATATTCCATAGCAAGCCAATAATACAAGTAATTATGTAAAAAAAAAAAAATCATACTAAGCCATTAATACAAGTGATATTCCTTCACCCTATACCCTTTATAACATATATATACCAAGTAGTGTAATATATAAATACTGGATTTAAGAAAAAAGGGATTTTCAGAATCTAATTCCATGAAATAAGATTTACGAATGGGGAAGTAAAAGAGCAACAAAGGAACTCGTGGGAACAATACCCGCTTTGGTTGTCCGTCTCGACCACCAATAACAGTTGTAGTTATTTGGCCTGTTTCTGTTCCATTACCATTCACAATAGTTGCTTCCATATCCTGCACAAAGCAAATCATTTACCATACTCAGTGATTGCATAAAAAACCAGGTTTACAAAAACTAACTAGTATGCTACCTTGCAATGAATACATGATAATATACATAAAAGATTTTACATAGTGACAACTAATACAAACATCAAAAGAAAACAAGAAAATGAATCACTACAAATACCTTCTTATTGTTGTTTTTGCCTTTGTCGTCTCCAATCTTCATTTCATTTAATTCTTTTGGAAGCTGATCAAAGCCTGACTTCTCAGTTCTAGCCACTGAAGGAACATTAGAATTAACACTTTCTTTTAATGCATCTACATACTGCTCCTGATCTTTTCCGCATCTCTCATTAGGATATGTTTCCTCATTGACCTTTCCTTCGGTTTCTTGATCAAACTTTACTCTTTTTGTGGTACAATCCCCTCCCTGAAAAAATAGTTTGAATTAAATTAGAAGTAATATGGTAATGACCAAAAAACCAATACAATCATATCAAAGTAACACAAAGCTTGTGCCCTCATTAGCTTAGAAAATCAGGTGAATCCCAAGACACAAGTGTATAAATATAACAACAACAAATGGCAAATTTTGAGAAGCAGAACACAAACAATCAGATTATAAACCTTTTTAAAATCAAATAAAGTTATATCTCAAAATCAAAATAAAAAAACAAAAACAAAAAATAACGATCAAAATCACAATCAACTAGACAAAAGGGAAATCATTCACATTTATAATAAATGCATCAACAAAGGGTGCTAAACCAAATTCATGACCATCTTAAAAAAATAAAGAAGAAAATCTTATGCCTAACAAAAAGCAACATTCCACATTTCCCAATAATCTAAAGCAATGAACATGTTTGATTTCATGATCACCCTTAGTTTTTCCATTTTTCCAACAACGAAAAAAAAGAGAACTTTCTCCAAAAATTAAAACTTTGATATGGGAAAATAAAAAAGAGATGTTAAGCTTACAGGATCTGATGAAACGGAAGTCCTCCCAGAAGCAATGCTTTTCAACCTTCGCATCATATTCATGGTGATAGATTCTTCCAACCCCAACAATGTACCCAACTCAATCCACAACCTAAATACCCTCAAATCCCACCAATTTTTGTTTTTTTTTTTTCCTTTCAGAAAAACAAAGAGAAAGAGAGAGAAAGAACCTAATCCTTCTCCCTCTTCTCTTACACCAGCTTCCTGAAAATACAAAACCAACAAGCAAATGGAAGGGAAAATGGAGCCAGACAACACAGATCTTATGAACCCACTTTCTCAAAATTGGGTGCCAGGTCGAGTTTTCGTTTTTTTTAACAATTAATTAATGAGTTTCTCAATTTTCTGTGGTCAAACTTCCATCAATTCCAATCATTCCAGCTTCAAAGTTTGTACCTCAGTCAAACGTGAGATGTGGACCATTGGGCGGTCATTGATGGAGATTGGACGGTTATGATTTTCTAGTTTTGACACGAAAGTTAGTGCTGTTCGGTAATTTGCAGTTACAGAAGTGCCCTTGCTTTTGGGTTTAATAACGGAAAACGGATCCTCAGGCAGCGATGAGGTATAAATGGAATATTTGGAGGAATTAATGTATTTTTACGATGAATCGTGCGGCATTTTAGGACAATACAGGACAAGGTTTAAAAGCAAAACAACTATAGTTGATAGAAATTCCTTTGGAATGTCACTATATTTTCAAAAAAGAATTTATTTTAATTTTAGTGTGGAAAGATGAGATGAGATGAAGACAATTCATCCTAAGACATGTAAAAACTAAAAAGAGGTATTATCTTAACAATAAGACGATTCAATAAACTGTTCAAAAAATAATTTTAAAAACTTACAATTTAGTCACTTTTCCGCTTAGCAAAAATAGGCAAAAAGATGAGAGAGAGAAAGAAAGCACACACAAAGGTTTGTCTTGGTTTGCTCCACAATTTAAGGGCATGTCTAGTTCTTGAGAGTCTTTAGAAAGTTTCACTAAGTACGTAAATACTCAGTGTGATTTTAATTTTTTTTAATTACCAAGTGTAATCTTAATCCTCATTGTTTCATTATTATTATTTTTATTCTTTTACTAGTCTATTTATACTTTTAACTACAAAGTAATTTTACCAAAATATATTATTTAATCCAACATCTTCCGATTCCTCACAATTCTTAAAAATAAAAAATAAAAAAAACTATCTTCTTTAGATATGAATATCTAGAGAGTATTCATGAGATCATGGATGCTATAATCACTGTTGGGGAGATTCGAGGGGTACACCTGTGGACCACCACACTCTAATCCAAAACCTTAAGGCTCAGGTTTATGGGTCTTCTCCTCACTTATATGGTGCTCAACCTTTCCACTTCTACCCGATGTGAGACTTCACCTCACACTTGTACTCAACAATCACCGCCAACATTGTACATAAAAAAGATATTAATTCATATAAATTGTGTAAGAATAGTTATTCTAAGTCAATGATTCTTAAAACTAGATCAATAATTGAATCGGTTAAAACATTGCTTTACATTATAGCATTAAAGGTTTATTACAATATTTATCATTGGCAAATTTCAAATGTTGCTAGAAAACAATTTTTGTTAGAAAAAAAGATCACCAGTTCACCACTTTTTATTGCAGGTGTTGTTGTGCAAAAAGTTTTGTAACGATATTTGATATCGCTACCACCACTTTATAGAAAGTAACAGAAAGTGTTTTATTAACAATACATTTATGTTTTGATAGTGATATAATTATCATTGTCAAATACACAACGATATTTATTAACAATGATAAATTCACATATAAAATAAGAAAAAATAGCATATATCTTAGGTATATTTTGTTGAGGCGAAGCCTATCCTGAGATGAAATTTTAGTAATAATAAATAGCGGAAAAAAAAACAAATTTTAAGTATTTGAGCTTATGCTAATGATTTTCCATGAGAATATGAACACATTATAGGACTTGTCATCATATAAAGGAACACGTCACTATGAATCAAGTTTAAGAAGCATCATTTCTATGTATGCAAATGTCCAAAGGATTAAAAAATGTCAAAGTTGTCACACTAGAGCAGCTAGCTATATCAGAATTATAAGAACAACTTCTAAGAGCATATTAAACTAAATATGCTTTAAGAAGACCGAAGTGTAACAAAATCAAAAGTTTATATGATCAGAAGATGGAATATGAACATATAAAATAAAATAAAATGCAGTAAGATCAGAATATGTGATCAGAGGTTGTATAAGGAAATGCAAACAATTAAAACAAGAATCGTAAATGACGTGTTTGTATTGTTCTAGAAGCAACATATATGCTACATCAAAAGAAACATGCTTAAAATAATGCTTAAGCAAGCTCTAGAAGGTAGAAATCGACTAGGATGACAAAGTATTTATGTTAATAATGCAAATAAATTGAAGAAAAATGGATCTTCAATCACTGTAACCATTTAGAAGCAGAGTGTAAGCCTTTTATAGAGAATTAATTTTACTGAAGTAGAAATCCCGACAAATTCAAGATGTTGATTAGAGAATCTTGAGGAAAATCCAACTCAAAACAGTTGTTAAATTCAAAAGTGGAATTTTTAAGTTGGAAGAAATATTTAAACCTTAAAAGAAAAGATCGCAAAAGTTGGAGTGGTCAAAGAGTCACCCAAAAAGTTGTTGTAATGAAAGTGAAATGACATACAACTTCTGAACATATTTGACTAAGCTTTAAAAGTTTAAAGTTTGGACTACTATAAGAAATCCATAAAAAGAAAGAAGTATAACACATTTAGGCATCAAAACCACAAAATCTATGCTTTTGAAGAGAAAAGTAACTTCTACAAGAAATCCACCCCTAGGAAATTAATTTAGTTTTGTTTGATCTTTATCATTTGTAATATCTTGAGGAGTGGATTGAGCTTTATGTCATATTATGTATTCACTCATTGAGTGTTAGAAAGAGAAAACAAGTTAAAATTTGTCTTTATTGAAGAAAATTCTTAGAGGTGTTGTACCAACCTAATTAAGTAAGTGTGAGAAAAATAATATTGATCACCCCTTCTTGTGAATCTCTAGTCCACTTCAATTTTTTAATAGTATGTAATTATGTATTATTTCTATTTGTTTTCTTTGTTTGACTTCATCACCAAAAGGCATCACACATCATCACCTAAAAAGAGAAAATAATGTCAAAAATTAGACTTATTTGAAGAAATGAGAGTTATCTCTAAGCTCCGTTAGTTGAGTCCGAGTGTCATTTGTACAATGCTAAAATCTTGCAAGTTAAGCACACAAATGTGGATCAATTAACAAGTTGAGCTTAAGCATCGTTTTCCTCTTTCTGTTCCTTAACCACATAATTAGGAACTACTATTGTATTTGGTTGATGGGAAGGATAGGAATAGAGAAGAAATTGTGAGTTTCATGTGAGTCTCACACCTTCTATATTCTATTTTGTTTCAAACATCTCTCTTCTATTTTTATCCTCTTAACAAACACAACATACATCATCTTTATTAGATAGGAAGATAGGGAAAAAAATAAAAGACAAAGAAAAGAAACAAAGGTAATATGAGATACACAATTGATTGAGACATAGAAGACAAAAGATGAATGAAAATGGTGAGAAAATAGAATAATTATGGCTGCATGCATAATTTTGTGTGGGTTGGTTTTGACAAAAAAAAAACAATTTGCATATCATATGATATAAAATAAAACAATTGCAAAACAATCTTTTTCAAAAAAGAAAAAGAATTTGATGATTGTTAAAGCGATAAAAATTTGGAAATTAATAAAATAAAGAGGAAATGGGGAAATAGGAACATGACCTTTGATGGTAGAAATTTGCATCTTCTCTTGATTTCACTATTTTATTCATATATACCTAGGAATTACAATGGTAGATTTATGATTTTCAAGAATTAAGATTTGAGTATGAAAAAATTTCTTTACTAAAAGTCCTCTAACACCCTATTTCACCATCCATCGGCTTTAGTTGTGCATTATCTTTTATGACACCAATCTTAAATAACAGATGGTTCAAAGTATTCTTAATTACATAACTAAAGTGACTTGGGAAACAAGTTCAAGTCTCAATCTTCGTAAACAAAAGATACCACCCCCTCCTCCCAATTACTCCTCTACTTTTTTTCTTTTTACCGAATACTCTCCAAACATATGGATCCTGTCCAATGGAAGAGAGAAAAAAAAATTGAATCTATGTTCTCTCTACTATCAACCTTCTTTTCCTCTGAACCTACGAACTGTAGTAGGCTTTGAGATTGTAAAGCTTAGACCCCTCTTCTCTGATTAGTTGTATATAGTTCCCTTTAATCCATGCTTTTGACCACTTCACCACTATATATTTCCTTCCAATTTTTGTTGTCTTCTGTGATCTTTGGCCGTGACAACGTGCTGCACTGTTGTAATTAATGGAGATACACAATAGTAAAAGACTGAGGCACTGCTGCGTTTGATTTGTTGCTGAGCAATTGAGTGAGGGAGGTTGGGATTTCTCTTGTTTCAAAATAAAATATGAATCATGGGTTAGACAATTGTTAGACTTACCTCCCATTATACTATTAAATATATCTCCCTTCTCTATTTTATTTTATTAAAATTTACTTAAATATCTCCCCTCCTTACCTCCCCTTTATCAGACCTCACAGTTTCATTGTAAAGAGCATCAACAGAATATACGTAGATGATCACAAGGCCACCATTTAGTTTGCTGTTAAAGGAGGTAAGAGATGAGGATATTTAAGTAAATTAAATTAAAAATAGAAAAATGGAGGTACATTTAGTAGTGGTGAGGTATGTTTAACAATTGCCCATAGGTTATTGGGTTTAGGACAAATTAGTGGGTCATGCGTTGGGTACTTATGAGATTTGAATAGAATAATAATGGGCTATGGGCTATATGAAAGGATGAGTTGTGTGCTACTTGGGTCAAGCTAGTTTTTTTTTCCTCTTCTTTTTATTTCTTTAAAAGAAACTATTTTTTTATAAAAAAAAAAGTTAATTATCTTCTATGGTTGGTTTAAAATTTTTCATATTATCAACTACTTAAAAATTAAAATTGTTATCGAAATAAATTTTAAAATAACTAGTAAGTCAATAAACATATAATATGATATTTGAGTGATAACGTAAAAGAAAATCTTTACGATTCTAATTAAATTAAAAACAATCAATTTTATCTTTTTTATGTTTTTTTGTCTTTTATAATGAAATAAAAAAATATAGTAAATAACTAAAAGAAGTGTAATATTAAAAAATAATAGTAAACAAAAAATAAGTGTATTATTAAAAAATAATAGTAAACAAAAAAAGTGTCTGTTAATTAAAAAAACTAAAATAAGTGTATTTTTGGACCTATAAAAAGTGGAATTTGTGCTTGTAAAAGTTATTGAGTAATCAAAAGATAAAAGGACTATCCAAAATTTTGTAAACAATGCATAATATAATTTATTAATTGTCAGACACAGATATCAAATGGTCTATATAAAACTGACATGCCTAGTAATTCATGTGTGATATTGTAAATTAAAATAATAATACGTAAATAATGGAAGAAAAAAAAGTTTGGATACGTAATATTGGGTGCTAACACTTGTAGAGTAGGATATGATCAATCCATCTGTGATTTACAAATTCTTTGCTTATTTTCTACGCTACAACGTGATCCAAATAGTGAGAAAGGTGTCTTGGAAAACCATTCCCACGATCAGAAGAAAATACTTCAGACGCAAGATAGCAAGTTCTGTACGCAATAACAGTTAATTTTTTGTACTGGTTTGTATGTTGTTATTGTAGTGTTCTACAGACTAGTGACAATTGTGTTATTTGTCCCTATTGAATGGGAAGAAAATATAGAGTGGTCCTTCATTTGACCTAACATAAGAAAGCCATGTGCCTCATCTACCTCCTCAAGGTACGGAGATACAAAAAAAAAAACAAAAAAAAAGCTCATCATGAATTTTAGGGTCTGTTTTTGCGCAATTGAAAACAATCATTCTTAAAAGATGCTGGTCGTTGAATGATCTATCAGACAAGACCTATCTTACATATGGATGAAGCTGATGTCCATTGAACATTAATTCAGAGTACAAGCATCAGGGTATAATATTTGGAGCCACTAAATTATAGTACAAGATATTTGGCTCTCTTGAGATCATCTATATAATTAATGTTCATTAATTAGTTAAGGACTTCAGGTACATGGAACAGAAGCATGGCACAGTTAGATCACAGACTAATTAATTTGATATTTTCTATTTAGTCAGAAACATATATATATATATATATATATATATATATATATATATATATATATATATATATATATATATATATATATACCTTGTGCCTTTATTTAATCGATTTTAAACAAGACTTGACACGAGTGGAGATAGATATACATTACTAGCATGATAGCATCTGATCACAATGTTCACGAGAAGACAGAATGATAAAGAAAATTCCCACTCAATGCAAGTATATGCATGCTGCCTACGTAACCCAATTGAAGCAATGCAAATCCTAGCTCGGGCAACTTATCATCAATTCTTACCAAATTAAGTTCCTTGGGAGTTTTTCTTTCTTAGGAGTACTCATACACATTAGCTTTCTTAGGGTACTAATTAACCATCCGATAGACCAAATACGTAAGCTTAATCGATCAGTTTGTTTTTATGTATAATATTCTTAACCAAAGTGTAATGCTTATATTTGTTAGGAGTGTTTATCAAAATCAAACTCTTTGATCTACAATTTTTTAACAAATAAATTCTGAATTGAACTATGCCAAGTAGTTTTTTCAAACCGATTCCGTAACATGGTTCGTTACTCTTTCAATTGCAATTTATAACATGAGATATGTCATAAATTGCTTTACATAAAAGTGAGTAATCTATGCATAAAAATAATGCCAATTATGTTGGAACATTAACAGTAATGCGAACAATTGCAGCCTTAACGATGTCCAATCTGTTGGGGTGTACGTAGATAGGACATCATTAGAGATAGACATTAAAAGCAGAATGCACCTTGCTACAGATGGACAGCATTAGGGATATCCCATTCCTTTCCTATACACATTAAATTGGAGGAGTCAACATAATTAAATTGTAATATATAATTTTTTTAGAAACATCATAATATTAAATGTAATTGTTTTGATATTATTATTTTTATTGAAAACTTTAAACATTTAATGATGTTATTTAAATATTAATTATTTTTCTTAATTAATTACTTTTTATGATAAAATATTTTTCCAATAATTTTTTTAAAACTTAAAATCCTTAAGTGCAATATTAATATAAAATTTTCTATAAAAATAATAATGAAGATAAAGACTAAATTAAAGATTATTATCTTCTTTATACTTTTTCATTATACTTTTTCATTGACTAAAATTTTCCAAATTAAAATTCTCTGTACTTTTTTATAACTTAAAATCTTTAGTAATTAAGGAATAAATAACTTTAAAGAATACTCAGGAATATAATGGAAAATATATATTATTAGTTTCGAATAAAAATATAATAAATTTATATATATATATATATATATATATATATATATGAGATGAGATCAAATTACACTATTTAATTTTGATAATTATTATATTATTTTTATAATTTGATATATAATATTATTGATCTAATCGTTGAATTATATTTACATATTATCAAAATCATCTATTTCAAATTTTGTCAAAATTAAACAACAACAAGATAATCAAATTATTCATATTTTAATATATTTTAAAATGTTTATATTACCTTAATTTTAGTCCATATGAATGAGATAACAAATTATTTTAAGTTAATATGAAATTGCATATGTAATTTATATAAAATAAAATATTTTTAGTTGAAAATTATAGAATAATATAATAATGTCAAAGTTACATCGAAATAATTTGATCCTATAGCTTATTTATATATATATAATTGTAAAGTGCGTGATCTTACTTAGTATTTAACTAAACTCTGTCATTGGACGGGAAGTGAGTATATGTAAAAGATAATAACATGTAATCAATGTTTGTGTTATAGTGCATTAGTTGTATTTATAAAGGTTTGAACTGAGATATATTTCCTAGTGGATGGTCACATGCATAGTTCTCTCAAAAATAATATTACCAAATGTTTTACTGTAGTCACATGCATAGTAATTAATTTTACTCTAAATCGATATACGTTTCACGTTTACATATGTATTTTAGTGTTCTTGCACTTGCATGGGATGTTGACCTCAATCAATACTTTTATGTATTTTAGTACACTAATTGGATCTTAAGTGCAATCCAAGTATGTAAGAATGAGTTTCTTTCTTCAACGACTATAACTTATAGAACAATAACTGTTTGCAAGACAACTGCATTAAATTTCCTTCATTGCAGCCGTTCAAGGTCAATTAGTCCAAAAGAAAGATAACCCAATGGACGAATTGCCAAATGACATGAAGGGTTGTCCAATCTTCAGCGATGACAAAAATAAAATCTTTGCTTGACATCGACCAAAAATAATATTGACCATTGTCGGTCAAAAATCATCATTAACTGATTAGATTGTGTTTTTTTTTACTTTTAAAGTTTTTTGTAGCCAGTCCTATCATTTGAATTATGTGAGAATAGATTGTGATTAGAAAGTCATGATTTTAATGTTACTAGCAAAGAATGAAGACTATACATCAAGAAGGGTTGATTACAGAAAATAGAAATGACTGAATATTAATTTTATGTACGTATATGCGTAGCTTCTCTTGGCCTCTAATTTCCTCTTCTTTAATTTGATTCTATATTACTGCATGTGTATATTGTTTTTACAGGCAAATAATATCATTATATAAAATAGAGCTAAGTTTAGGCACAAGGTGTGCAAAAGCCAGCAAAACAAAGTCCATGCTCAGTACATAACATTACTATCCACCAGGAAGTTACGAGGTCTCAATGCATCTCCTGCTGCACGTGTATATTGATCATGCAAAAATGGTTGTTGACTAAGGGGGAGTTAAAACCTACACTAATAACATGGATTTTGTTGTTAAATCAAGTTGTTGATCAACTCTCAAGTTTGGAGAATGAAGAAAAAATACAAGCAAGGAAAAATTATGAGTTGAAAACTTTGGAGATTGTGGATGAGTTCCATGATGGAAAAATTATTAATGGTGAAATTCAGGCCATAATTTGCTGATATGGTGAACTTCAATGCTACAAGCAGTATATCATTGAAGAGTTGAAAAAAAAATGTTAAGAAAAAAATTATTACAACAAAATATGCACGAGTTTGTCAGAATATCAATGATTTTTTTTTTTTATCGATAGCTCAATTTTCAGTTAATATTGTTGTGAGTATAATTCTAGTTGAGATCGTTTAGGATTTTTTTTTAGCAAATTATGGTAATGCCTTTAGAGATTTCGTTTGATTACACAAATATTCTTTGTTTTTTTAATCATTACTTTTATCGCTATGGTAAGGGTGTTAGCATAAAGTTTGAGAAGCATCGGTATAAGATTTTCAATCATATAAAAGTGCGTTCGTATAATACTTTTAAATTTAAAAGGGAATTAGTGTAACAAAATAAAAAAGAGTGAAATTATATGTAATTTAATAAAAGCTCATAAATTGGTGGAATTTTTCTTTTAGTTGGTTAAAATTATATTAATATAATAATTTCTACTTATGAAAGTGTGTAAGAGCAACGCCTAAGATAATAGCTAAGCCACGTGAATATGTAGCCTCCAAGATTCCTAAAAGCACAATAAATATCATTGTGTTCGTCTTAGTATGTGTTTGAATAGAAGGTTACAAACTTATGTTTAATACAAACGTATGTTTACATAAATATCGTTTCTCTTATTGTTATTTTTAACTTATTTTTATCGGTAAATTTACAGAGAATTAAATACACCACATTTTCAACTTAAATCAAAACACATACTTAAAAAACAATTTAGGCCTTTGTTGGCAGAATGGATGGAAAGTCAATAGAGTGAACCAGTAGGCCAGAGCCCCAGACTCCATTTGTTAATTCATTTTTCCAAAAGTTAAATCTTTATTTCCAAAATGAGATAATTATTATTTTTTTATAAATTAAACATTTATAATTAGATAATTTTATAATGAATATTTATTTATTGTTAAAATAAATTTATTATACATTAAATTACATTATTTAGTAAAGTGTCAGATGATTTTAAAATTTTATAAACTTGAAATTTAATATATATATATATATATATAGTTATTAAATAAATAAATTTTAAAATTAAAACTCAAATACCTTGATACTAATATATCAGAAAGTTTCTTATCCTTTATTTATATATAAGTGTTTATATATATATATATATATATATATATATATATGTTTGCCTTTTAAATATATGTAAATGCTTATAATTAAAATTATATAAGAAAATTAGGTGTAAATTTGTGTAAGCTCATCAATTTAATCATCTCATAGTGTTTAAAAAGACAGCCATTTTCTTGATGAATTAAGCCTATGGTTGAAAAAAAATAACGAACTAGGTTTAAGTTAATCCCTGATTCAGCTCAGCTCAGTATGGAAGAAGCATTTTTTTTGTTCTGTATGCTTAGAAAAATCAACGTAATGGACCACCTAAAAAGGCCATCACAATAAACTGGTAAAGCTTTCAAGTTGTAGTTGTAGGACAATCCCATCATGTTCACCTTATGCCGCATTTTTGACATTTTTCTCAAAGAGAAATGGTTTGAAATTGGAAGGGCGTGGGTTCCAATAACCCATAGATGTAGTTGTCCAATCCCATCTAATACCTCCAAACGTTCCCATCGTTGTCTTAATATATAATAAATATTACTTCAACCATTGTGGGGAACCGTGGAACCCACCATTGTGTGTTGCAACGAAGGTGGCTGTGAATGGCAACAAAATACAAGGTAGTAGAAGATCGAACCCTCGCGAATTTTACACAATGGATGAGTATGAGTGAGTGAGTAACTTGTGTACTATATAGTAAGAAAGAAACAGAACCAAAAGATAATGTAATGTCCTAAAGCTTGCAAAAACTAATTAAACCCGCCAACACTCATTTCCCTGTTTCGGATAGCCTTTCATTTTCTTGACTTTATTACCTTCATGATCAACAACTCAAATATATTGGGATTTGAGAGATCAATTCAATTTTGTGTGATCCTCTCACTCACGTGTACTTTTGTGTGCATGCATGAGAGTAGCATAGTGGTAAAGAGAGAGAAACATGCATATATATATATATATATATATAAGAATTATTAGCTACTTGAAAGAAAATATGTGTAATACTGGGACCCTGGTTCATTGGTTGGTTTGTGGTTTTTGTGTTGTGAATTCAAAAGCGGGCCCTTCAGTTTCAAATAATGAGGAAAACAAAAAATGGCTTGCTACTCATTTGGAGGTTCAACATTTTCTGTCATCTATTCACACCGAGTCCTATTACACTCCTTTTTAGATACTTGTATATTTGTACAACTATTATTTTCTTTTTAAAAAAATCCTTAATTTTTTATATTCACGTATAGAGAGTGAGAAATGACGTGTAGCTGATAGGGTTTAAAGTCCAAAAAGCACATCTTTAGGGTTTTGCTGGAAAGGGAGGTCCCACACATGAGTAATTGGGACTCTTATGTGAACAGGACCATGGTGAATTGTCTACAATAATATTGGCAATTTGGATGAAGTGTAAGACACTGATTGAGCGATAAGTGGTAACACCTTGCATATTTTTTCAATTGAAAACAATTGATTGAACCAGAAACTTGTTTATTAGTTGGTACACTAGAATTGGCCAAAAGAGCTTTTTTACCCACACATTCATGGTGACTGGTAAGATCCGCATATCTTTTTATTCGCATTATTTGGACATCTGATTTTTGAAGCAATAGTCACTTTCCTAGTTAGAAATTATGACGTTATAATCTTCCAAATGTGACACTGTTCTCAACAGGAACAAATTCAAACCAGGTGGGATATATTGTCTTAACAGTTATCCAGATTCATCTAAAATATCAGTTAACTTCTAAGACTTTTTCGATCTTTTTTTCTTTTTTGCCATACTCATATAAGACTCAGCAATTGGTTGTAGCAGTTATCCAGATTCATCTAAAATATCAGTTAACTTCTAAGACTTTTTCGATCTTTTTTCATTTTGGCCATACTCATATAAGACTCAGCAATTGGTTGTAGCAGTTATCTAGATTCATCTAAAATATCAGTTAACTTCTAAGACTTTTTCGATCTTTTTTCTTTTTGGCCATACTCATATAAGACTCAGCAATTGGTTGTTTACTTATTTTGCAGTAATTATCCTAAGAAACTTACTTACATCCTTCAATCCTTAAGAAGTAAATTCACACTCTATGTGGGACCACAGATATTTGTAACTTTTGTTATTAATTCGAGTAAAAAAAATTTGTTTTATTAACAATGCTGCTGGGAGGAATATACACCTTCCAGTAAAATTGCTCTCCTTTTGGACAGCTATGCGAAGAGTGATTTCATTGCTGGTTGCTAATAATATTTTCTTATTAATGTATATATTTCTTAGATTTTTTAAATGTTTATCATTAATATTTCTATTAGATATGCTTAAAAATAGATGTTCTTATGTTTAAGGTATTGAATATATTTATTTGAGTTTAATGTTTATACACTAATTATATAAAAGAATTTTATATGCATTATCATCCAATTAAAAAAATGTATTATCATTCAATCACTTTTAGTAGAAATTTTCTTCTTTTCACATTATTTTTATATACAAGAGTCAAATTTGAGATTTTTCTTAAAGAAATTAAGTTCAAGATATCATTCCCATCAACAATTTATTGATAATTTAAATAAATATTAATTAATTTATGCATAATATATTTGGTATACGAATTAAGTACTGCATTAATATATAATTTTCTTGGATAAATTAATTCTTTTAAAGAATAACTATTTGTTAATAATTTTCCTAAAGAACTATTTTATAAGTAATTGTTTTTAATAATTTAAAGTTTCCCGCACACTAATGTTTATATAATTGGTAGTACTAAGTAATTACTAACTACCAGCTCACTAACTACGATACATATTTTAATTCCTAACTACCGGCGGGACTATGTTTTTGATATTTTTTAAAATATGCATATTACATCGAATAATAGATAACCAATAAGGTGATCAAATGCTAATAATTAATCATAAGAAAAATAAAGAGAAACGTCATTTAATGGTCGAAAGATAAAAACTAATTATATAATATAATTAAATGTTAAATTTCAAATTACATGATTATATATCATAATTAAAATTGACAAAAGTCAATGAAAAGAATTTTCATAAACATATAGTAATTGAAATTCACTCTGACACTCCCAGATTTTTTGAAATTATAAATTAGGTAATCAAAGTTTATATGTGTATATACGTGTGTCTGTGTGATATCACACTTGTGTAAAACCAACTTTAATCTTGTTGAAGAACTTCATTGGCAGCTTCTATGATTTTAACTATAATTGATTTGGCCAAAGCTATATATATCCAGACCCCTTCCTTATTCACAAGTTAAATAGTTAGTAACAGTATTAATTTCACATTCATCTGCAGTTCTTTACTGATAGCTGATAGCAACAAATACAAACCCTACCTATTGTTTGAATTGAAATATATAAAGACTATTATATATATCCCACTCGACTTGTCAATCCAAGTCACAATGAACATGCATACATTGCTTTCAATTCACAGTAGAATTCAGTTAGGGCAGAAAAGTTTTCCAGGCAACAAAGTTTCGTTAATTTATTTTCTTTTGAGAAGAGTCACATTAAAAACAATCGATCCTTATGACCTTATCCCTCCAAAAACAAACCCCGAATGTGTGAATCAACCAACCAACCAAGAGAAAGAACAAATGGGTAACGGATATGAATATCCATCTTGTGCATAGGAAGAGAGTGATACCTTTTATAATTGATTAATACTCCATATTGTGTCAGATAATGCTCGTGTCAGAGTCTTATTGGGTTGGCTCACGTAACCATATAGACGATGCCAAAGCCATAGCATTAAATGATGGCAACGCTTCTCCCAACAGCTTCTGCTCCCTCATTTAATGCAATGACACAATCACCACCACTCACCTTCTCCTCCTCCACTACATGGACTATTATTTTTAATTGTGTTTAACCATTTAATTGCTATTACTTTTACCATAAACACTTAACAGAGTTTTCATTTTGCCACTCATGCAATTGAAAAGATAAAAATTGAGTAATATAATCAAAATATTTTTTCTGGTTCACCGTTATATTAGCGCAAAAATTTACTAACTTTGTAATAATTAATTTTCATTGAAAAACAAACTTCCCTCTTCTTAATAATAGTGTTTACTTTCTTATTTACAAAACTCAAATATAATTTTTTACTTAACAAATCTGAATTCAGTATTAGTTTGACAAACACTATGTTGGTAAAGTAATTTGAGTACATGAGATGGATGTACCACAAATAATTTTTTAGATAAACCATCCTTTTAATCTATGAAAGTATGAGATCGATGTCCCACAAATAATTTTTTAGATAAACCATCCTTTTAATCCATGAAAGTATAAGCTCTGTCAATAATCAATATTACTCAAATACGATTCTACACTGTGATATTATTTTTATCCTTTTTAATATGAATTATATCACATATGGTAATTTTTTATATTAGTTATTTTACTTACATTTTTCATTATTATAATTTTGGTTACAATAATAATTTCTCAATTGATATTCATCCACAATCAAATATATTTTTTATATTGTCCTGTTTATTATTAACCTCTAACTATATTATATCACCAAGCGGCGCGTGGAATAACAATCACCCATCACAATTGCAGCTCCATTATTACTTTCAAAACACAAGTCTTGTGTTCATATTTATAGAGTTTTGAGCTCCCATGAGTTGTCAACGACTCAACGAGAACGAACTTTAAAATGTCACTTTTTAGATAAAATTATTAAGAGATATTTGATTTGAGAAACAAGTCTTGGGTCTTGCTAATTAATATTTTAAAAATAAGTCAAAATATTCATGAATGTTTTAAAATAGTTAATTTCAAAATATTTTTTTATCATTTCTTTATAATACTTAATATGCTATTGTTTTATTTATTTTTTATATTTATTAATTAAAATAAAAAAAATATTATTTTTCATCATTTTCTATATTTTGAAATTACAAAATAAAATAAAACGTGTTATTGTAGTCACGCATTAAGTATAGCAAAATTTCACCCCAAAAAAAAGCAAGCATACAAAATAGACTCAGGTTTCCCATTGATTCTTTTGTATTATTGTCCTATTTATCATTCCCATTCACTTCCCTTGCTTCTCCTTGCTCACCCATAGTCTGAGACTTGTGAGTTTTGACAAACTATTCTCTATTACATTTGGGAGAAGGATGGGAAGTTGTTTTATGATATATAATATTTTATCATTTTTATGTTGAAACTAACATATCATATATGCATGCAACTACATTTTGAAAAATAATTAAAATAACTGATACTTGTAGCACGTATTTGTATCACTATCTTATTAAATGTATGTCTTAATTAGAGACAATTAAATCTCATCGTACTTAGGCTTAAACTTAATTATAATAGTAGTAGTATATCATTAAAGTTCTATGAATGTAAAGACAAATTAATTAGAAGTATCGATAATCGACCTAATAAAAATTTATTTAATATCTGAATCCAGCCCAATCTTATCATACTCATCTCCTATCTTAATACTAATATAATTACTAAATATTAACTCTAATCTTTTATATAAAAAATAAATATGTTAACTCCTAAATAACTCGAAAATGACTTTAAATGAGGGAAGTATATAGGAAACTTTTCTGGTAGCAAATCATTGTTGTACTTGTTACAGTGTTTTATAAGAGACATATCACATTATACTGATTTATATTTTAAAATATTTATATTATATTAATTTTATTTATATGAATGAGGTAATAAATAATTTTAAATGAAATTTTATATATGTAATTCATGTGAAAAGAATTTTAAATTTAATATTGAGTTTTAAAAAAATATTATTCAATAAAAAATTATAAAATAATATAATAATTATTAAAATTATATTATTATAATTTAATTTTTCCTCATTTTATAAATATTACCAAAGTATTATATGCCCCCTAATTTCTTATTCAACTAGTTAGTGTCACTGTTATTAAACATGTATTAACAATATCAATACTTTACAAATATTTAATCAAACAAATCACCAACAGTTCAAGTAGATTTAAATTTGATCTTCCTAAATAAAATCTTAAATTTGAGTTTTAAGAGTAAAAAAAATGTGATTGAAATTCATGAGTCAAATTTTTTTAACAAAAATTAATTATTAATAATATTAATAATTAAATACTCCACAATAATGAAATGTAAAAAAAAATTCAAACAAACTAAGGACACTCAAATTACTAAACTTAAGAAACGAAAAAAGAGTACGAACTTAGAAATTCTCAAAAAATGAACACAAATTATTGATTTGATCATATGCAACAAACTACCAGATCCAATTCTAGCAAACTCCCAAGTCAATACAAATCAAAATGATAACTTATACTCTAACCAGAAACACAATTTTGTTCCTTTTTCTTTTTTCACATTTCTATTAATTTTTTTTCTTCTTCTGCTGCTACTAGTATAGAGCAGACAAAAGGGGTCGACCCGAGTCAATACCCGAACCACCACCCTTGCTTTGTGTTAAAGATCCAAACCCGACCCGAAAAAGTCTCGGATCCTCATCACCATGCAAGGACTTCTCTCACCCACGCGCGGTTCGTTCTTGACTCAACACCCCCACCCCTCGCGTCCTTCACACGCGCCACCTATCCCCACTTTTAAGTACAAAATGTCACCTAAATTCTCAAAAAGAAAATAATAATAATAATAATAATAGACAGCCCCAAAAGGTTTCAGCTCTCGCAATGAAGAGCTGATTTTATCTTCTGCACGGTGCAGGAGATGAGGTTGTTCACCGTCTCCACCGACTCCACCGTGAGCTTCGCCGTCGGAAGGCTGTTCACAAGGATCTGAAACGCCACCGTGAGGAGACACCCACTCGCCGCCCTCTGCTGCGACGCGCCACCTTGCTCCTCGCCGGACCCGTCGGGCACGATGGCGAACCCTGACGGGAGAAGCGCCACGTAAGCAGAGTCGCCGCCGTTCATCACGACGTGCATCGCCGGAATGTCCACCGGCGCGTACACCACAAGCGAGCCCGACGCGTCGGTGCACGTCTCCTGCAAAATCAACATGCTGCTCTGGTTCGCATTTATAGCCTGCAACGGGAAAAAATTAAAATTATTTTTTAAAAAATAAAAAAGTGAAAAATACAAATTTAGGTTTTGTCGTTTTCGTTAAGTTCGGTGGAGGAGTTAGTCAAACCCCGGTACCAGCTTTTTCCGCTTATTTTTTATTTTAAAAAAATTAGGGGAAAAATAAATAATGAGGTCAGAATTGAGGAAAATAGAAAGTTGACAAAAGTCGTGTATTTTGACCTTTTTATAAAAGTTTACTGAAACAAACGCTGCCCTATTTTCTGCTGCCAAATTGCCATCATAGATACTTCCAAAATTTTCCAAGCCTGTCCTTCTCAATTTCACCTTTTTTATCCCCAAACTCCGCGACAAAGCAAGATTGACGTTTCCTCTTATCGTGCACATTTTCGTCACAATGGTAAAACAAAATTACACTCATTCACACACCATTCAACTCCCACCCTTCCCAAAGATAAAAAACAAATTTCATGTGACGTATTCTATGTTTTTTTTTTTTGCTATCTTTTGATTTACATCAAGATTCAACGAGCCTACTCACATCACATCTCTTAGTTACTATTAGTAAGTTTGGTCTAAACAAAACTCCTTAATTATTTTGTGTATATTTTTATAACCTATGATTATGATGTGATATAATGAGAAAAAAAATAATGAGGGCAATTGTATACATACACTGGCTCTAAGGAGGGAGACACAGTTAGCATGGTCTTGTCCCTTTGCAATGTGAGCCATCTCTTGCATGGGTCCACCGTTGGAGAGGATATCCCACTCGCTTCGGAGCCGCTCGTCGCGGAGGAAGTCGAAGAGCCTCTGCGACGAGACGGGAAGCCACACTGATGTGGCAGCGCTTAGGACGATCCCGGGCGGCTCGCCCGGGTCGTCCACGCTCTTCCTCGTCATCACTCTCACGTCCTCCCCCACGTTTCCTGCGTTCAGCTTGTTCCACTTGTGCACTGTGGAGGCACACACACCCGAACAGAAATTGTTCGTCATGCGATGTGCCAGCTTCAACATGCTTCTCCTTCCACCTGAGCTTATTGCTGCAACAACCAAATCATATAATAAGCAAAATTAAAGTGTAACATGATATTAGGTGAAGACTCTTGCTAGTGTGAAAAACAACAATAATATAAATATAGAGACTATTCCATTAAATCATGTTTGGATGATTAAGATTAAATGGTTATGTAATTACTAAACTCACTTTTAACTTTAATTGTCTATATATATGATTTTATGGTCTAGACTAATCAGAATTGTTCTCACTAATATGTACCTATGTATTAACTATAATTATATATTATTTAGTATCTATATAATATGTAAATAAATGTACCTGAATGTTCTCTAGAGGGAGCTGCTGAGGACATTAGAATGGCTAGGCACTCGCATTGGCGTTGAAGAGTGGTAACCCAACGTTGTGCACCAAACCCCATGCCTGAGCTCAACAAGGGTCTAAAGAGCTGGTGAATTTGGCTTTCGTCGTATTCTGCATGTTCCACCCATGTCACCTGCGTATAATTAACAACAATGTCATATAAGCTCATACCCATCATTGAAATTTCACTGGTGTTATTATTTTTTTGCTTTATGAACTTATAATTTAATACTAGTATCATGCTACAAAGTGGACCGATCGATGTATTGCTGAGGTACTAATTATAATGTGTCAGCAATTTTGTAGATCAAGGACTGTTGTACGGAAAATTAATTAATCAGAAAAATGCATGACAATTAAATTAGGTGCAAAAGATGCTAATTAAAGAATATGCTGGTGAAAAGAAGCATGTGGAAAGCAAATCTTGGAAAAGCCTGACGAATTAATGAGTTGAACGATACACAAGGTATCTCATGGAGCTTGGAGCAAGTACATAAAATATTGAGGTACTAGATAAAGTCACGGTGGGATTTGGAGAAGTAGTAGCTGCAGCTACGTGCAGTGTTAAAGGGTTTCATCGAGATTTGCTACGACAGTGCGTGATGAACTCATCCCAAACAATGAAAAGAAACAAACAAAATGTTCCAGTCTTTGATCTTGACTCAAAGGGTCCGCATTGAATATCTTTTAATATATAACCGACCTATGGACTATAGGGGCTGGAACCAGGTCACGCATAGTCTCATAAATTAAAATAATGCTCGGGGAATGACAAATGTAGCAGCATAAAAAGAATGGGAATAGAAACATCATATGAATTCTTTATGGAATAAAAAAGTAGTAATTGCAACGCAAATTGCTCAAAGGGGGATGTGTAATTAATGTGTTCGTGCTGCCAAAAAATTAAGTGATGATAGAGACTTCCACGAATAAATTAATGGGGTTAACCTAGATTTGTGCAACATGGTGTATTACTCAATTAGTTTATGGGATCAAAAATCAGTTGTTGAAAACTGAAGATTGGAATATAAATTGAGACACAAGGGGAAGCATCCTAACTCAGGCTGCAAATTCTGAGAGACTAAAAATATATATATTGGAATCATCACTGACAGAGTGGTTCTATAGTGAGTAATCACTAAACAAACTGAGTTACTCGGAAGCATGAGTTTTTTTTAAGTAGCTTGGAAAAGCAAAAGCCCCATGATTCCTTAGCTTGGTGTTTTGCCCCCACTTTAAATATATTGCACAAATAAGCTACTACTACCATGGTGCAGTTACTTGCACCCACTTGGAAAAAAATACAATAAATGTGATGAAAACATCAAAGCAGGTGACGTAGTACGGTTCAGTAGGTGGCATATATATATTTAGAAAACTATATTAAGACACAACGCTAGGTAGAATCTACTACCAGTAAATCATTTTTACTGTCTTCAAAAAAGAGAAATTTGGGATGCTAAAAAAGGCAGTAATTAAGAACATGAGAAACTAGGAAGAATATTGGTAATTAATTAATTTTACCTTAGAGTAACCATTTGGCATATCTTGCACCACGCAACCAGAAGGAAGCCTCCTACAGTTCACAAAAGTGGGTGCTCCAGAAGTTTCTCGGATGGTATCTATGGACACATCTACCACTGCCCATAACCCCTCTGCGTGCTGCTTGCAAAAGCGTAGAAAATTGACCTCACGAACAGGAACCAAGGGAGAAAGAACTTGAAGCTCAGCATGCATCTGGGATCAAATTTTATGTTGTTAAAATTAAAATAAAAAAACTCCCAATTATAATATTCAATTCATTTTTTATAAAAGAAAAGTAGTGTAAGATAACAAATTCAACTTACT
The DNA here is from genome assembly GCF_004193775.1 of Glycine soja. Lineage (NCBI taxonomy): Eukaryota > Viridiplantae > Streptophyta > Magnoliopsida > Fabales > Fabaceae > Glycine > Glycine soja. The sequence continues at coordinate 53,036,536 of NC_041019.1, read as the reverse complement.
AGCTGAAGGGCACCATTTCTAGTTCCATTTATTCCATTAGATATAACTTCAGCGGTTGAGGTTCTAGCAATCATACAAGGGAACATCTCTGACCAACGATTCTGTCACAGCAGAAAAGTAAATCAGCTTAACACACGCATACAAATTCAAAAAGAACCAGCATCACATTTTTTAATGTACTCTTTTTTTTAATATACTCTTTTAGTATTACTCATTAAAATTTGTTATGAACTATCAAATCAAATAAAAATGATATATTACTAACATTAATTTAGAAAAATATATCAACATAAAATGAGAAAATAACACAAACGAAAGGAGCCAAGAATAATAAAAGGAAATAAATTAGGGAGGAAGAAAATTGTTGAGAAAGTGTGAAAGGTAGTTGAGAGGCTTACTGAGTCCATTAATGTTTCAACAAGGGCCAAGCTGTTTATGATGACCATTCCAGTTTGTCTAGAAGCCTCAGTGACAAAGCCATTGGGTCTCAAGCCAATGCAAGGAGTGATAGTCCTTGTGTACTCCTCATGGTTGAGAATTTCTCTTCCCCCTTCCAAGCTTCTGATCCAAAGAGGCTCACCAGTTTGTGCCATCTTCACCAACTCATCCATTGCAGCCAAAGCAAGTTCAAGAACAATAGACCTCTCAATTGATCTGTTGTCAAAGCCAGAAGGAGTCACCAATGCTGTTGTGGTTGGTCTAGTACTTGAAGGTGACACCATGGCTAAAGGGCTTGATATTCCAACCCCAAAATCAGGCATTGTTGAAGGCACAGTGCTTAAACCTTGTCCAAAACCATTGCTCCCAACACCAAGCTCCAAACTTGAGTTTGGCATTGGAGGCCCAATTGAGCTTGTTAGAGAAGAAACGGGTCGACCCAGAAACTTGCCAGCGAGTGCACAAACACGGTCTAGTTCATCTTTCAATCTAGCATTCTCAATTCTGAGGTGCTGTTCTTCGAGTGAAATTTCACCAATCATTGCAGGACCTCCACAGTTTGAGCATATGGGATTTCTCATGGCTTCCCTCATAGACATGTTTTCAGCTCTAAGCTTGTCATTCTCTTGCCTCAGCAGCGAGTTCTCGTGCCGTTCCAATTGTGTCTAAATGACAAAAACGATCCATGGTTATTAATCAGAGCCCCCAAAAGCATGAAATTGTAACAGAATCTGATTTTAAAAAATGAAAAGTGATGGCACAAGGGTGTTGGTGTTGTGTGTTTGCTACCTTCATTTGTGTTCTTCGATTTTGGAACCAAAACTTTACTTGCCTCGTTTCCAAATTAAGCCTTCTGCTGAGTTCAAGCCTTTGCTTCTCATCGGGGTGAGGACACTCCTTGAAGAGCCTAAAAACACAGAAAACACAAAAGACAACAAAATCAAAACAACCCCTCCAAAAGAAAGTCATCATAAAATAAAATTCCACACAAAAGAGAATAGTAAAGCTTAAAAAGATTTTTTTTTTAATGAAAATATCATCGTACGATTCAAGCTCTTGAATTTGCTGAGGAGTGTGTCGGTGATAGCGTTTTTTCCTCGGTGGGTTGTCGGCAGCATCAAAATCATCACCAGAACCACCATCCATGTTGTCACTGCCAGATCTGCTTTCATGCTCCTCTTCCCGGCTCCTTCTCAAACCATTCTGCTCAAAATTTTCGGGCATTAATCTGTTCATATCCCCTTGTCCATCTATATCACTTTGCTGCGTTTTTCCCAAAACCAAAAAAAAAAAAAAGTAAGCAAATAGAACCAACCAAAACAAAAAGCCTTTATAAGAAACAAAAGGGTATGAAATTGAATGAATGAATCTCACAAGTGCAAGAGAAAGGCCAGGAGAGTTGAACATGGATTTGGTCAAAGTAGGAGTGGCTAAACGAGGCAGCGAGATTGCACCAGAGGGCATTATATCGTTGCTGTGGTTTGAACCGTTGTTGCTGTTGTAAGGAATATCTGAAACTACAATCCTACCACCACCTCCACCACTTTGTTTGGTCTCAAGAAACCCCCCAAAACTCATCAAAGTAGCCACTTTTGCTTCCCTTTTTTCTTTTCTTTTTCTCTCCTCTCTCTTCAATCAAGCACACCACAACAGAAACTGCTACTACTAAAAAATACCCCTTTGAAGAAAAACAAGGTGATGCAACTAATAATGGCTCGGCCTCATGGGTGAAAAATTGTTAATCCTAGTAGTGTCGATTGATTCATCCAACCCCGGAATTTCCAAGCCATGGAGCACCACAAAAGATGAAATGGGTCTCTTAGAATCTGCCTTATATACCAGAGAGGGCAATCAAAAACGAACCTTTTGAAACCAGGAAATAAATAAATAATAATAGAGAGAAAAGATAAAGGGGACAAAAGGATAAAGCTCTAAAATATAAATAAATAAATTCTGTCTTTTATTCTATTTTATTTTTTCACACTGTTTTTTAGTTTTTTAGAGATACAGAGAGAGAGAAAAAGTAATTGATAATAAGAAGAAAAAAAACGTTTATTACTTCTTTGCTTTTAGTTCCTTAGGATGGCATGGCAACCCTAGTCTTCAGTTCAGTGTGTGCTGTCTCGTTCACTGCATGATAACCGATATGCTTGACTATGCTAAAGCGTGAAAGAGAAGAAAAAAGATAAATGAATATTTAATGAAAAGAGGTAGAAAATGAAACGCTTATAGATTTGTGCACAGACAAGAGAAGAGAGAGAAGGGAAAAAAGAGTTTGGAGAAGAAAGCACAGATGAAACTTAACATGTGGACATTTGAAAGCCTTACAAATACATGCATCCAAAAAGGCTTTGGTTGACTCTTCACACTGTGATTACACACTACAAACACTCTCTCTCTATATCTGTTACCACTTTCCACTTTAACCCTTTTAAAGTCTGTGAATAGCTGTGAATTTTGCAATATGCCTTTTGAATAAACTTTTTGGGGATATATGAAAGAAAATGAAGTTACTTATGATACTGTTGTGCAGATGCACGGGGCACCCCTCTTCTCAATGCTTCCTATAAACTGCTCTTGGGACTCCCAATAATTTGACTAAATTAGATTAATTCACTCATATGGCAACAAAATCATCACGGAAATTTATGTTTTTTTAAAAAATAAATAATATGAGAAACTTGGGTCCATTTTATATTTTGTCCACTAGTTCACACATAACATGTATATGATGTACCAGCAAAATGCATGCAGTGCCATGTCAATTTATTTTTTCCTATTCAATTATGATTCCATAAATTTTAATATATTTCCATGTAAAATTCTTGTTATGCTATCATTTAAAAGAATCCGATTATGAAAATAATCAAAAGAAGAAGGATTTTAAATTCTACTATATGAATTGGTCTCACAATTTCCATGACTAGCTTTAGAATATACAATATTAATTGAATGCAATTAATTTTTAAATTTGTTATTTAAACAATATTTGGGTAGGTGGATTTCATGAGAAATAAAGGAAGATATTTTCTTTTTTGGTAAAAAGAGCGTGATATTATTTTTTTAGAAAAAGGATAGAATTATACAACATTTATATATAAAAGATATCAAATACTCTTTTATAAGAAAAATATTTTTCTTTTGTCACCCTAACTAGGGATGACAAAAATATTTATACCCACGTACATATGTACATATGTAAATAAAATCTGTAATGAATAATAGATGGATATCTAAGTTTTTCCTACAAATTAAAAAAAATGGATACTTAAATTAATATTTGTAAGTAACTTAAATAGATACATATTCTACCTACTAAAAAATGGGTTAGGGATACCTATCAAGGCATCCATAGGGATGACAAAGCGGATCAATTCAACTCATTTTGATCTGATATCACTAACCCGTAAAAAACACACAGGGGCAGGCTTGTTCATCTTCTAATGAAGGGCTGAAAGTTGTGGCCTACCATGGTTAGGAGTGGGTTGATAGGCCGGCTTGCCAAAAATAAAAAAATAATAATATTTTATTTCATAAAATTAACCAAAATAAATAAATTTAATTTTTTAAGAGAAATAAATTTAGTTAGAAAACGTAAAGTATATCAATAGTTTATTCTAAAATTAATTTTAATATAAACTTTCTTATAAGTGTTAAAGAAATTAAATTTATAAAATAATATAAAAATAATAACAAATATGTATTTTGATTTTTTAACAGCACTATAAACTTAACAAAATACAAAGTGACAATTCCAAGCTTAAACACCTACTAGTATTTACATTTTTATGTGTGTGTATGGGGGGTGGGGGTACATGCGTACGTGTGCGTATGTGTGGTTAGGCAAGACAACCAGAACAGGCTGGCGGGTTGGGTTCTGCATCCCACCTCGCCAAATTGATGGTGGGTTGGCCCACCTGACCCGTATAGGTATCCCTTATAACAAAATTAAACAAAACTCCTTTTTTATAGTAATTTTAAAATTATTTTTTTAATAAATATCCATTGATTTACGAATACCCATGATTTTTTTTTAAAAAATTGTGACTACATGCTTAATGGGTACTCACAAAGTATGAAGAGGGCATGAGGCAAATATTTATACAATGATGCAACTAAGTAGCTACTATCCACACTTACCCCACCTTATTTTCATCCCTAAGCATAATATTTGTGTGAAATATCCATTAGCTTTGTTGATAATTGATCTCGATAAGCTATCAAAATATATGGCTGGTTGTAACATCCCAAATGCTAACAAGGATGGAGAGTGATCTTCAATGTAAAAAGAAAAGACACAGACAATGAGCAGCTTCTGGTAAGCTTCCATGGGATGGGCAAATGAATGAGTCAAATACACACCAAAATGATAGGGATAAAATGACTAGGTATATAGGATTATACAACTAAGGATTGCTTAAAAGAAATTAATTAGTACTGCTTATACCAATAAAATGTAACTATTTTTTAATAGTTCATCATTTAAAAACTTCATAGCTAACCATGTTTGACTTGGAGTAATTTCAGGATGAGTGATCTCCTAAAAAGTTTTCTTAGATGGAAAAACACACTAAAAAAACCTATATCAATTATGGGGTCAGTCATCGATTGTAAGAGTAGTTGAACGTTACAAGAGGTATCACAGTTGATTGTTGATTTCTCATAATTAAATAGCTACCTATAGAGGATTCTAACCTTCCCATGATTAAAAGGAGCCCAATATATATATATATATATATATATTTAATTGTATATTAATTTTTTTTTATTTTATGTTATTTTTTATAACTTAATTAAATTAAAGTTGTTATTTTATTTTACATCTCTCTTTTTGTTCAAATTAAGATGTGACATGTGATTAAAAGATACTATCATATTGGTTATTATTTTTTTTGTATATATTACCTTCATCGGTCCATATTAAATGAATTTTTAACTCACCATGACATAAACATCTATTAGATCTATGACATAGATTTAAAGCATTCTTTAAAAAGATTTATTTTTTTAACAAAATAAGAAACATAAACAAAAACTCAAATTATAAAGGAAAAAAAATAAAAAGTTAGTATATTAAATTATATTTTTTGGCGATGCATGATAGCAATTGAGTTAGACATTTTCTTCGAGAGACGAAATATAAATTAAATTAAATTAAATTATACATATAAATTAATATTTTAAAATATATAAGTAAATTAAAATAAAAAAAATGTGATTATTACTCACAAGTTTACTCAAATCTGATAAAAACCAATCGGGATGAAAATTGGTTTAAAAAATATAAATTGTTCTCTTTTAAAATTGAGGGTATCCCGCCTTATGCAAGGATGGAAACAAAGATAATGAAACCCATCTTCAACTTTCATTGTCATGTTTATCTTATCTATAGATAATTAATTATGTTATGTAATTTTTTGGAATAAATTGAATAAAAAAATATGATAATTTATTGGAATTATTAAAGCTATATTACTCATTTAATGTAACAGAACACATCATTTTTAATGAAATGACGAGTCTATTTTTATATAATATATATTTATATTTTTCAAATCTTTGGGATCTCAAGTAGGGTTGCAACACAAACTAAATATATAAAAGATCCAAATTTATTTATTTGCCTAGGACCTATGAGATTTTAGGACTGATCCAATTACCAACGAAGTGTTAGGGAGTATAAGTCATTAAAATATAAGCTCCTCATCATTAATGAAATTTCCTCTTTCAATCATGTTTTCTCTATCTATATGGCATAAATCAAAAATCTTACTTAAGAACATCAAAACTAATTTCACATAAATCAATGACATGATATAAAAAATGGTTATAAGTTAATTGTAATAGTCAAAATCATTTATCATTTTATTTTAAAAAAATTATTTGTTTAAAAAAGGAAAGTTTTAGTCAAAACAAAAAGAAAATCCTTTTGATTTTTTTGTCTTAACCTTTCAGTTTATTAAGAAAATAAATTTTAACTAATTTAAAGTTTAACTGAAAGGTAAGTAAATTTTGATTAATAATTATTTTTGTTAATTTTTCTAATGCCTTGCTTTGCTTCTGATATATATTCAAACTAATTATATAAAAATAAAATTTATTAAATGACATTAATTATAGGAGAATATAGTTACAAGTCTTTTTGGTAAGGCATCATAAGTTTTTAGAGGAGAATAAAATATTAGTTAAGTTAGTTGTAAACTTGTATTGTAATTATATACAATACATGCAAGTTTACAACTAACTAAATCATTATTTATTCAAATACAGAATTAAATTAATACTTTTCATTAAATTATTTTAATTATTTTATTAATATAATATTAAATTTATTTTATACTTATAAGACGTTAGATAATGATACTAGTAATCAATAATTTATACTATTGCCTTTTTAACATCAAGTTTGTTTGACAATCATTTTTTTATGAAATGTTTCACAAGTTTTTTAAGCTAATTTTGACTTGTTTTTTAATTAGCTACAAAACTTTTTTTTATCTGTTTTTTTTATTAACTAGAGTTTTTTTAATCATATTAATAGTTTTGAGTAAAGAACTTTTGTTAGTAGCTTGTAACATTTCCTGAGATAATCCTTTGAGTAATATATTTTTTTAAAAAAACATTAGTTTTTAATTTCTCATATTTTATTATACTTTCACCTTTAATATTATTACATTTTCTTTTTACCCTTTTTAATATTGAATTTTACTATTCTTTTTTGTTTATTTTCTTTTGTTCATTTTCATGTTTAACACATGACAAACAGGTTGGCTATCACCCCTCTTCTCTATCATTGTTTTGTTACCTTTTTCTTGTCATTGTTTGTTTTGGCTTAAATTTTTTTTTTTTTTGATCTAATGAACTCACCAACTCACCCACAAACTTGCAAGTTTGTGTGAGTCTATTTGACTTCATGCAAGTTTGTATGATTCCACAAGAAAACAAGTTTACATATGTGTTAACCAAGTTCGTGGTTGTGGACTCATTAACTCAAAACGATCATATAGATTCACTCATGAGTTTAACAACCATGCTAATTTAGTAATATATAATTTTTTCATCTATCTTTTTAATTCTTTGATAAAATTCCTCTTTAGTAATTTTAAATATAATTATTTAAAGTATATCTTTCTACAAAATAAAAATATAGATAAAAATCTCATAAAAACATATCTTTCATATCACTTTGTATATATTAGCTAGTTCAATAATGAATTTTATTAAACACTTTTAATTTTAAAAAAAATGTGTTCGAAAAAAATGAAGTTGAATTAGTTTTTAACTTAATTTCAAAATAGTTTTACATTCATTATCAAAACCAAGAAAAAATATTTTGTGAATTTAATTTTTTAGTTTTAAGAAATACATTCTAACCACCATCACCATACAACCATCACCACCACGCCCCCACCACCATCATTGTCATCGTCGTCATTGCTACCACAACTATTATCATTGTCACTGCCATCATAATTCCACCACTGCCTCCTCCACCATTCCACAAACACTGCCATTGCCACCACCTTTGCACCTTGCCTTTGTCGCTTCCACCACCCCAAACTACTGCCACCATCATTCTATCGCCTTCATCATCATTATCGTCACCGCTATCACCATTCTACCCATCACTGTTGTTGTCGTCACCACCATCATTCCACCACTGGTATCATCACTACCACCACCAGTGGCGGTGACACCACCACCACCACACCATCATTGTTACCATCACCATTCCACTACTACTACTACCACCATTTTGTTGCTCCCATTGTCGTTGTTGCCACTATTCCATCCCACCACCACCTATAATTTAAAAAATCAAATTGGTGATTGACTCGATCAAGGCATTGGGTCACTGGGTCAATAGTTTAGTGGGTCTCTAATTGACCTACATGACCCAATTTTTATTAGAAAATATTAAATTTTATAGTGAACCTTAATTGACTCGCATGATCCAACGTATTTCTTCCCTTGGGTGTGACTTGCCTCGGGTTAATGGGTCACCAACTTCAATGCATGGTCGATCCAATAGGTAATTCCTCTTGCCCAGACCTCTAAGTCACAGTCGAACTGGTTTGACGGGATGTTAAAACACTATTATCAACATTCCATCACCACTAGAGTCACAATCACTATTCCACCACCACTCCATCGTTATCACACTATCGTCACCATTGTCACCATCGCAACTCCCATCCTGCTATCTCTATCACCGTTATTATTTTATAGTAAAGTAAGATAAGATAAAAGGATTGACTCATTTTATTTATCTTCAATTTGTGACATCTTTTTAAAAATTAAAAACAAAGAATAAAGCAAAACTCAAAATTGATTTTGATTTTTTAAAAATTTTAAAATTAAAAACGAGAAACCATCCTAAATGGGGCCTTAGATTTGATTCTTAAGAAGTCATCACTAATGACAACTTTAGCATCACCAAAGCATGAAACCATTGTTAACAAAATTGACACTAATATCTTTTACGTAGATTAAAAAGATTGACATTTCATAACATCGATCGAGTTAAGACTCTTAGGATGTGTTTGATTTAGATGGGAAAAATAAAATATAAATTTTTAATTAAAATAAAGTGTAAAAAATATGAATTTGTATATATTATTTGTTTCCTTCAAAACAAGCACACCTCAAGTCCACCATAGGTGATGAGAAAAAAATTATAGTAAAAGGAATTATATCCCATCCATTCTATTCTCCTTATTAAATATTAATCACAAAAACCATCAAAACTCAAAGTGAACACTAAACCAACCACCAAACTACTGAAGCAATGATCACATCCTCACCGCCAATATCAAACCCACCACCTCCATCGTCTTCCCAGAACATGGACACATGATTTGAAGACGAAATTGATATTTGAAAGTGAAATTTATGAGCGATAAAAGGAGGCAAGAGAGAATGGCATTGGAATTTTCATAGAAATTAAGTAGCAAAGATTAAGCCAATCTGGGCTAAAAATATAATATTGCACATCGATGACTTAGCTAACTCTTATACTTGAATTAAATAAGGTATTTTGTTTTGGTGTCAAATAGGTCGACACCAAGTAGAATAAAAGTTAACGATAAGAAGCAGGAAGAAAATAGCATCAACCTTGAGGTCATCACTCATTTTTCATAGCAAAATAATCACTTTCTTGTAGTGGAAAGTGAGAGAGTCAATGTTTGATTAAACTAGCTAATAAGTTAACTTGAGAGTAACCAGATAACTTGTTGAGTTAGAAATATTTGATAAAATATTAGTTGTTGAAGTACTTAATACATATAAAATAACATAAAAGAGCATATTTTAGTATTTTTTTACATAAATTCAATTTTTAGACAAAATATAATTTTAGGTATAGTACTTCAAATTCTAGATCATTTTATTAATTTTAAATTATTTAAGATGAAATATTTCATTCAAAGTCAAGATAGTAAATAAGTGTATTAAAATAAGTAAAGAAAATGATTAAGTAAAAGAGAAGATAAAAAAGTATATTAAAATAATAAGAATAAAAATAAATTACAAACTTATAAGCTACTCGTATAAAAACTAGTTGAAATATTACAAATTTAACGTAAAAAGGTAATTTAAGATTTATAAAATATAAATTAGTGAAATAAATTGATTTATCAAACACTTTCATTTACCCGTATGTATGTACTAAATAATCAAATAACTAATTCATAAATTAATCAAATAGATCAAAAGTTAACTTATTTCACATGTAAAAGTTTTTGGCACAACAAGGCTTCAAAGTTGACCACAATGTAGGGTAATATTTTGACTTCAACTAAAAGTACATGATGATCTGATCTGATTGGAGGAGCTTGAAGAGCCGAATATTGGAACTTGGAAGACGTTAAGATCATGTATTTCATCAACGTACCTACCCAAAAGAGTTTATATTTTCCCTTTCTCCAATTGTTTTTTTATTGTTGCAAAACATTCCGTGGCGTAGTTTTAAAATATTTTCTTAAAATATTCTTTTTGTAAATTGATCAACTCGCCCTATGGGTCTGTCGTTGGTAGTAAAACTGTGAAAATTGTTATATTTCCACAAAATATTATTTAATTTTCTCCTTAAATTTGATAAATAAATATTAAATTTAAGACACAAAATGAATTTAACAGCATCAAAAGGATTAAAAATGTAGTGATTTTTTTTATTTAACAAATATGTAAATTATATATTATGATGACTTAGAATTATTGAAAGAAACAAACGGTTTATGTTTTGTTTGAAGATTTTTTTTCCTCCTAAAAGTAAAATATCTTCATAGCCATAAATTATAAGGTTAATCTCCTAAGAGGTGGAGTCATCTAAGTGAATTTTATTTCTTTAAACAAAGTCGGCCAATATGTTTTAGAAATTTCACTATCTACTAATTAATTACATTATACCATGTTGGTATGGTGAGGAAATATCTTTTTAATTTCATGTTTTCACACATAATCATGAAAAAAACATTTTTTTTATTTTATTTTGTATTTTTGAAATATATGTAAAGGAAAAAAAGTCCTATATCTCCAACGAAAAGTGAATTCTTCTGAGTATTAATTATGTCTTACTATCAACCCATATAATTGGCATTAAGGAGTATTATTTTAAAAATAAATGTTAAATGACTATTTTATATATTTTTTTAGAGATCAAATTAAATTAGAATTTTTATGAATAACAATTTTTTTGTTGTAAATATTCCAGTACATGTTAAAGACTTGAATTCCATACTGTTAATTAAGTTAAAATAATTTGTGTGATTTAATTTATGTTATTGACTTCTGCACATTCATGTATAATGAATGTTTTTTCAATATTTTTTTTCCCACTTTTCCCCTTAATTAACATTAGTCTTTAGGACAGAAATTAATAAAAATATAGTTATATCATTAAGATAGTTAAAGTCATTAATCTGCTAATAATAAGACAATTGAGCCTTTTGCGGGTAAAAAAAAAATTAAAATAAAAAACTTTCTTAAAATGGGACATTTAAGTCCGGAGGGAGTGTTTCTTTTGTTCCTCTCTCTCTGGACGTTATCACTTCAATAATTATCTAGAAATTAATACATTTTCTTTCTAGTTTCTAATATTCTTTAATGTATATCATGATATGATAGGACTTGTATCGATCATTTAGTGAAATATCGCATGTATGCATTGTGATTGTCTAGTACACGTACCCAACATTATATTTCTGATTCACATGAAGAGAAGATTTTTAATTGCGTGCAATATAATCAATGATTGTTCCTGTTTTTCGTGATAAGTATATGTGGTGGTACACACTAAATATCTGTAGTTGCATATTTGTATACGTTATTTGGGGAAAATTGTGATGCTCACTTAATTTATTTGGTTCATGCATATTGAAGTCGGTTGAAGATCATATCACTTCATAATCTCTCAAGTTCTTTCATCACGAACATTTTGATTAACAATATATGTATAAGAGAGGATCAAAGGTCAAAGAACAAACACTAGCAACACGTGCTGATGGGGTTCGTTTGGCAGGTCGACCCAGTGAATTTCAATGGAATGAAAATGCAGGAAACTTTTCGTAAGACTTTTCAATTATTGATGATGCCGTCAATGTCCATTCGTAATTCGTATTGATAGAAGAGTTTCCTAACAACAGACAGCTTTAGATATATATTTAAAAATCGGTAATGTTGTTTGCACATAAATGTTGTTCACATGAGTTTAGGGGAAATGTTAGTATTATGATATTTCTCAATATTGTTTTTTTATGTATGCCCATCAGCACATGTTGAAGAGTATTAAATTATTCTATTTAAGTATTGAATGACCTTTACATTTTACATACTTCTTTCTTAATTTTTTTATTTATTTATCCATAGAACAGATTGATTTAAAAGCATAACGATCAAATTATCTATAATTTCTTTATATAGTTTTCACTATTATTTTTGTTTCATTTATGATAGATGTGTAAAATATTTAAGAATTAGTATAAATAAGGACATAATTAAAAAGTTAATAATTAATGCTATTTTTAAAATGAACAGAAAAGTAAAAATAAAACCTTGAAAAATGAATGTATAAAAAATGAAGGGGGTATAATAATTGTTTTTTTCAATAATTCTTTTATTTTCTTAACATATGTCATGCTTAGAGATTAGAAGGGTTTTTTAATGATATATCAAGCAAATACTATGCTAACATACATGTACAATAAGAATACCGAGGAAATAAAAGAAGAAGAAAAAACTACTGTTAGAAAATAAAGTGCTCTCTCCATTTTAAATTTTTTGTCACTTATGTTAATGTATATCCTAAGAAAATTACAAATATTATGACAACATAGTCCTCTTTGACTAAGATATCTTCATCAAAATAGTTAAACTGTAGCTGTAAATTAATTAAGCCTTTATTAGATTAGATACTTAGCTACAGATTTTTTTATAGGTTAGATACCAATAAATTAAACAAGAGTGCTTTTTGAAAGAACAAATAATTAATTTATTTTGATTTATAAAGTGACAAAGGCTTTGAGTTAACAGACCAACAAATTTTCTAGAGTAGCGTCGTGTGAAAAGAAAATAAGTTCCAAAATATGTATTTTTTAAAATTTCAATGTAATATTAATTAATTTTTTAAACTTATATATCTAATAAGTGTTATTTTTTGAATGCAATATTAATAATAATGTATTTTTTTTTGTAAAATTACTACCTTTATTTAATAACTTGTCTTAACAAGAGTAAAATACTAGCTATAGGATGGAGGAAGTGTTTTTTTTTTGTTTCTTTTTATATGTCTCCTTTAAAATTATTTTTGATTCATATGATACGTGATTTTGAGTGTTTTAGTTTATGTCAAAATATTTATTGATTAAGAAATAGAAAATACTAATATTTTCAATAATACTCTTATTTATTGATATTTAACCTAAATACTTAGAAATTGATTCCCAACAAATACTTCAACTCTTTTAATAAATATATTTTTGTCGAATAAAATCATATAATCATATTAAATTGTCTACTTAATATTTTTTTTAAAGTATACAATATTTTGAAAGATACAAAACGAGTCATAGGGAGTAACAGAAAGATTAAGAAACGTGATTAATTAATATTATCATTTATATTAAAATTATTTTTAATTTCTTAATACGACATTCTTAATAAATTATTATTCTTTTTCCTTTATGATACGTGCACAAAAGTAACAATTAGGAAGAAATAAGGGCATAGCTTAAATTTTATTATTAATGTTATCTTAGACTTTTAAAATGATACATAAAATAGAAACAAAAATTTCTTCAAGAAATAGATGTAAAAATACAAAAACATTTTTTTATGTATACACAAAAACCATTTAATGCTCGCTTTTTGAGTAAGGAAAATACTAATAATTAGTACCTTAATACACTGCACTAGTAAAAAATTATGAGACAATTTTTCATGAAAAGTTATTAAAATGTTGTTCATTTATGTGAAATATCTATCAATTTTAATGATGATTAATCTCTACCAGATTACCTGTTTAATAATTTTTAGTAAGTTTCTTTTTTAAATTGTGTTTTTTTTATTCATAAAATTCAAATGAACATTGTTTAAGGAAATCAAATATGATTCTACTTAGACTGGTGATATGTTAATATTTTTTAATATACTCCTTCCATGATTTATAAATAAAAATGAGAATAAAATATATTTATGATCCCTTTAAAATTTTTAAAGTTTAATTTTTAGTCCTTTTGTTAGGTTTTCATCCCTCTACTTTTTATCCTTCTAATTTGAAATGCACCACTTAATTTGGTCCTTTAGAGTGTTTTAGATAGCATTTTTATAGATGGATGAAAAGTGATTTAGATAGTACTATTGGAAATTAAAAGCAAGACATTTCAAAATGATAGGAACAAAAAATAGATAAAATTTTTTAGAGGGACTAAAATTGAAGTTTGAAAATTTTAAAGGGACCAAGACATTTTATCCTAAAAATTATTAATTTATCGATTGGTAACTTCACTAATCAATGCTTTTATGATACACATGCATTAACAAAAATGTTCATGTAGTATTTGAAAATATTTAATAAGGTATACTTAATAGTTCACTAAATGATATATATGAGTGTCCTCTATTTAATGACCCTTATTTATTAACTGAAACACATTAATTTCATCAAATAGAAAGAATAAAAGTTTGCTAAAATTCCTCGTTTTACAAAATAAACGAATGCTATCACGAAACATAGTGAAATTTGTGGTATTTATAGCGTTAGTATTTGCAAGTTAACATTACACGGTTTAATTAGGCATCTCGACCCAACTAAGTGTACAATGAGTCAATGGCTGAGAAAGAAAAACAAAGGGGCAGTTGTTTCTTTATCAGCAAGTTAAACCACCTTATCTTGATGGAGAAATAATACTCACATATAACTTGTATATTTTAACAAAAAGGTAGTGGTTTCTTGATTAGCACGTTAAACCGCCTCAATTTTGATGAAGAAACATGTATGATGTATCTTTATATAAAAAAAAATTGAGATTAAATTATAGTGTTTTTTTCGATAGGCAAAAAGAATTTTTATTAAGAAAACCCAGCAAACCCACCAAAACGTGGATATATACATAGTCTCTTGGGTACCACATGTTGTGATGAAGTGTGTTTCTCATTAAGTCCCAAGTTATCTGAAATTTAAGTGCGCTCAGCTTTTTATTTATGATGATTGTAATAAGTTAAAGGTTTTAAGAAAATGAATGATGACGAAAAGAATTATTTTTGGAGTAAATGGATGTCTATATATATATATATATATATATATATAATATGATATAATTATATGTCACATTAAAAAATGCTTATCAAATAAAGTTCGACCGGAATGTATATGAAGGATAGTTTTTATATTTGGTATTGTTAGTAAAATTGTATCTTTGGTCTTTCAGTTTATCTCGAGTTTCAAATTTAGTATTCCAGTAATTTAATTTACGAATTAAGTCCTCTTATTTTTTTTAAATCGTGCAATGTTGATCCCCTAGATCATAATTGGACGTTGACCGTTAACAAGTAATGTTGACTGTCACATGTCAAGTTCTTATTGGATGATGATTGTCACGTGTCATGTTCTGATTGGTCAATGAAAACAACAATACATTTCATCTTATATGAAGTTGACATTCAATCAGAATATGACACGTGATAGTCATCATTAATTAAGAACATGACATGTGACCGTCAACATCACTTACTAACGCTCAACGTTCAATTGTGATCTAGGGGATCAATATTGTACGATTTTATAAAATAAGAGGACCCAATTTGTGAATAAAATTAATGGAGACCAAATTAAAAACTAAAAATAAACTGGGAGACCAAAAATATAATTTTACCTACTATATAAGAAGAAGGGACTTTAATTTCCATGTTGTTAATGTAACGTGTTTGGTGTCCTTCACTTAAACGCATGAATCTTAGAATCTAGTTGGGCTTAAAGCTGTGTGAAAGGAGGAAAACAGGCCAGAATTGAACGACCAATTAAACGAGATAGAGAGAGAGAGAGAGAAATAGCACAGCAAATTATCCTATTTGCTCACAGCCAAGTTGTTGGTCATTTACTTGTTCTGCCTGATGTGGTATGGACTTGCTACTTGCATTAAAAATTCACATGCTGTGTCTGGTGACCGGCAAATGAATAAAAGGTATATATATAATTTTATAGATATTTTTTTGAAATAAAGATATTTTTGGATTGAAAGTTAAGGATTAATCCTTCGACACACCCAAATTCAGATAACGGTTTGATTTTTCTGACAAATATTTTTTAATA
This sequence comes from Glycine soja, assembly GCF_004193775.1. Lineage (NCBI taxonomy): Eukaryota > Viridiplantae > Streptophyta > Magnoliopsida > Fabales > Fabaceae > Glycine > Glycine soja. The sequence goes on along the minus strand of NC_041019.1, from coordinate 53,020,293 downwards.
TGAATTAAAAAAATTAAATTTATGATCACATATTTAAAAAGATAAAATTATTTATTAATCATATCACATCATATTTATTAATCATAACTATTTAATTCAACATACTTAGTGATGATGGTGAGTATATAATTATAATTCCCTTCGATTATTTATATATTAGGAGTAAATATAAAAGAAATAGTGTTTTTATTGATTGTTTTGATATAATAATAATAATATTATTATTATTGTTATTATTATTATTATTATTTTGAAATCCTCTCATATTAAATTTTAATATTATAAGGTCATGTTTAAAAATCGCATTCTATCTAATTTATATTTATTAAAAATAATAAATAAAAAATGTAAAGAAATGCAAAGTATGACCACAATTATCAATGCAAGGTGAAATAACATCAATGCACAAATCCTCTACCCCAATAAATAACCCATAGCAGTATAATAAAATAACATATATGAGATAGGAGGAGAACTAATTGTGTTGTGTATGCCACTCCATCCAACAACAAGCTGATAAAAGCACTGTTCTAATCATGAACATTAATTTGACAAATAGCCCTTGTAGTTGCAAATTTGGACTAACATCTAGCCATATAAAATCAGATGTGCAGTCTTTCACGGATAAAACATATATTTTGAGACATTAAAATACCCAAAGTGTCATGTAATATAACATATGGGGATTAGAAAGTAACATTTCTTTATGTTAAGACTAAAGACTAGGGAGGATTTGATAAACACAAAATTAATTAGGTGGACCTCTTTAAACTTTTTTAATGTTATTCGATCTTTAAGTAATTAAAATTAGAGTTTCAACTTAATAATTCAAACAATATAAATCAACATATGTATAAAAAAAAATATAAATCAATACTATTAAAAGTTTACAGTAGCTGTCAAATCTTATCTAAAAAAACTATCAAATCGTCAAAATTAATTCTACAGTAATTTAATATATACTAACTAAAACCCCACTTAAGTTTTCTGCATTTAATCTTCAACAGACCTTTTTATTATCATAACTCGTGGTTCATGACTTGTATGTTGTGTTTCAGTTTTTCAGACAGTATGCAAATTAATAATCCGCTGAATCTTTATTTTTCTTAAAAATTGAACTGCAACAATTGGTGCTCTGAATCTTCTAAACACAAAAGTGCATTTACTTTTGTTTCAAGAAATAGCAAATGTTAGGGGAAAAAAGTCATTGCCGATGTTGAAATTCGATTTCTGGTATGAAATTTATATAGGTTGCAGCAAACGGACATAACTGCAACAGCGACATCTCATTAATAACACCGTGGTTTTATTTGTCAATTGATGAAGTTTTCAATCAAAATCGCCGCTGACAAAGTAATCTCTTGAAAATTGGAAATCCTGCCTAAGCCTACTTGCAATCCAATCCAAAGTGTAGTATTACTAGTGTCCATACCGGCGTTGTCCGGATACTTTTTCCATTTTATAAATTCAAACATAAATAAATCAATATATATATATATATAAATATAAAGGATGAATTAAATCATAGTGATATAACTTTAATAAATATTATATCATTTTATAATTTTTAATTAAAAAATATTTTCTTAAAATTAATTATTGAGTTGAAAGTTATTTTCATATAGATCAAAATTTTTTTATTAATCCAAAATCATTTATTGTTTTATTCGTATAAACTAAAATTGATGTAGTATAAATATTTTAAAATATATTAAAATATGAATAATTTGATTATCTTTTTGTTATTGTTTAATTTTGATAAAATTTAAAATAAATGATCTTAATAATATATAAATATAATTTAACGGTTGAATCAATAATAAAAATCACATTGTATATCAAGTTATAAGAATAATACAGTAGTTGCCAAAATTATACAAATATAATTTTATTCATTCTTTTATATATATATATATATATATATATATATATATATATATATATATATATATATATATATATATATTTACATGACAACATTTTATCCAAGCTACATAATTATATTACATATATTAAATTAAATACATTATATTTTGTGAAATAATTTTTTATATATAATATTTTTGGTATTTGACAACCTCTTTAGTTATCTTTATTACATATGAACATTTAGACATACTTTTGACTTTTAGTATTGTAACATATAATTGTCCATGAAAAAAATACTAGTCTTGGATCCCTACATGAAATTAAATTTTGATAATTTATGAAAATAGTTTAATAATTTACTAATAAATCATTACTACATACATGCACAAAATCTTAATATTATGATACGATCTTACGTCAGACAAATACAATGTTTCTACCCAATTAATATTCCAATATATAATTGGAATTAACTAAACACGAAAGATATAAAAGTGTTACACCCCCCCCCAACAACATTATCTCCGATCCTTAATTTTTTTACACTCCAATTTTTATGTTTACTTTTACACTTTATTTAATAGAATTTGAAGTTGAACTATTAACACATATACGTTAATATTAACAATATGATGATATATGGTAACAATAATTTGGTTAGGATAAAAAAATGAAATTTGCTGTATATAATACATTTTATAATTAATGTAGATTAATAATGAATATACTAATAGTTAAATTTTCGATTGAAAAAAGTACTAATGATGATTAATAAAAGGCAGTAAACAAGTTTTGTTTTTTGATAAATCCTTTTATGTTTATTTTTTTTCTCATCCATCAGTACTCATCCTGATTTACTTTCTTTTTTGTTCTTCTTTCCTTTCTATATCAGTCTTTCTATTCGGATCATATATATTTTTTGTCAAGGCAACGTGCTACACTAAACATGTTTTTATCTTAACAGAAATTCAAATTATAATTTATCACTTATTTAATAGCTTTCAATAATAAAAAAATATTTTAAAAAATTTAAAAACATTTGAATATTCTGTTAATATATTTCATAGGAATTTCGTGTTTTGTATTTGGTCCTAACATCTACCTAAATTTGATGTTGCAACACGGTTTCCACGACTCCTCCAGATAGATGTCGTGTCACTGCGGTTATTTCCATACAGAGGATCCAACAACTTAATCTATCAAGTCATTTGATCACTAGAAAATGAAAGAGAAATTATTATATATACTTATAGAGTAAAAATATTTTATTATATTATTATTCAATAACAAATTATCATTATCATTATAATAAAACTATTGACTTGTTTAGTAACTATTTTAAAAATTATACATATTATGATTTTTTATTATTAGCAGTATAGAAAATTTTATACCAAAAAATACATACAATTTAAAGTCAAAATGAAAAGTGCTAAAGATGGAAGATATATACATGCACAAAACATCGCATAACTTTCGTTTGAAACATGAACAGAAACAAGGGTAGCTAGAGTGAACAGTGGCTGAAGAAGGTGGAATAATGCGCTTATGACAACCTGTGAGGGTTGGAAAATTCAAACCCCAAATTAAGAATGCGTCATTGTCATGGTGGCACTGAAATATAGGAGCATATACAAAGGTGGATAGAGAGAAAGTTTACCATTAGAAGACCCACAATGCTACATGACCTTTCACACTCAATATTCAGCCCAAGGTTGAACTTATGGGAAGAGGACACATAGTTCACCCTTGTTGGACTTGACTATTGTAAAAGGTGGGAGAGAGAGAGAGAGAGAGAGAGAGAGAGAGAGAGAGAGAGAGAGAGAGAGAGAGAGAGAGAGAGAGAGAGAGAGAGAGAGAGGTTGTGGATTTTTTGAGAGCAATTGGCAAGTCTAGTAGGAGAGGGAAGGACCACTAAGGTGTATGTATGGTTAGGTGTGGCTATTTGCTTGCATTTATGTATGGCAATTTCGTGTTCCAGCACATTACAACTATTGTGATCTGTCTTTGTGTTCAACTTCTCAAGGTACCCCTGTGCTGTGCCCTCCCACACGACTCATGTTTTTCACTCCTAGTTCTCTTTCCGCTTCTTCCTTAATTGAATAGATAGTAGCTAGCTAGAAATAGGATATACCCCTAACTATTTTTACTTTTTTTTAATGATATAGCCCTAACCAATTATTATCATTGTTGAAAATAGTATATAGAAAATTAAGTGAAAAACGAGTTTCATGATTAGTTGAAAAAGAATTCGATCATAGATTTTTTTTTTTTAATTTTTTAGTCACTCCTTCTTGAGTTCCCTTCTCACATAATTTTTTATCATGTTTATGACTTATTTTTTGTTCAAACATTAATTAGATTCTATAATTCTATAGTTTTAATTTGATGGGATTTTTGTCTCCAATCAATCATCAGAGGGCTCAAAATCATTTCTCAAAGTAAAAAATAATAATTGTTTCTGAAGGATCATTAATTTTGATTCACTTTTTTTTTTTACATTTTAATATATAAATTTTGATACATAGTTCACTTTAAAAACATAAAGGACTAAATATTTTTTAAAAAAATATAAAAATCAAACTAAATAGAATAGATAACATAAAAAATTAAAACATATTTTAGCCTAATATATAAATGCATAATGTAAACACTTTTAATATTATCATGTAAATTACAAATTATTATTTTTAGCAAGTTTATTGATTACTAGCTATGACAATTAGCTTAAAAGTTACATAAATGAATTCTTTTAATTGATAATAATATAAATGTTTTATAACTTGAGTATTTTTTATCATCATGATGATATTAATGAATAATTAATTTTTATTAAAAAATTTGACTAACCATTCTAATAGAATCTTTCTTTCTCATTATCTTTTTTCCATTTACAAAATTTAAATTTAAGAATTTATTTAAAAAAAATGAGTTCAGTATGACTTGATCAACCACACGTTGATATATATATATATATGTATTAAACTTTTATGATTATTATTTAACTTTTGCTATATCATATTTGAAACAACAAGCAGATGCTCAAACTTCGCGTCCGAATTTCTTTACCTGATTGAGCGCATCCCTGTATTCTAGAATTAATGCCTATTTTGGTTTTCATGTATAAGAAACCTTGTGATTTTATGGTTACTTTGCGCGCGCATACATTACATCAACATAATGATTAATGAATGATATACACAAGTAGCACAATTTTACCTGCTCGAATAATAGGTCGATTTGAGTATTGTTATAAATCTTTAAATAAATCTTGTAGGCTAGTAGGCTTACACCTTTAAGCAAATCAATAAATATATGATATCAAATTAATATTACAGTTAAATTTATTATAAAAAATTATTATTAAAACTCTACATATTATTATGAGTAAATTACACGAATTCTATTTGATGTTTTCACTTATTACATCTAATATTATTCCATTATGTAACTATACAAATCCCCTCCAATTTATTGCCTTGCATGACATCGGGCATCCCTTTTCTGCCACTCACATCTATATATATATATATATATATATATATATATATTTCAAATTGTGCGCATACCACTTTGTTAATTTTTTTACAAGTGTTGATAAATAACAATATTAACTAATGACGTAATAATGATGGATAATTCATTCATTAAGAAATCTACATAATAGTCACGTATACTTTTTTTTATTGTGTTTTAATTACTTATTAACTTATCCGATGTGATCAAATTTAAATAATGAAAAAAAATCACAACACAATTTTAAAAAATTACATGAGTTTATACCTAGATGCAGACTAAAACTAAAATCCTTAAATAAATCAATAAATATAAAATATTAAAATACTATAGTAAAATTTTTTATTATTATTATTATAAGTCTACATATTATTCCCATGATCATCATTTAAATAAGTCTCTCTATATATAAGTGTAGATTGATAATTATTTAAAAATTGAACAACTTCAACATTTTTTTCTTAAAAAAGATCCGTATTTTATAATTGTAATGTAAGGAGAATTGTACAAAGGAGCAGTTCATGAAATTCCTTTCTTAGGTCTTCAGTCCATGAAATTGACAAAAGAATGTTTTACAAGTTCATTTTTGAAAAGTCCAATGTTTTAAAAAGCCATATACTATATGAAAATCTCCTATTGATCGAGTTGTTAATTATATAATATCATGCAATTAACTAACCCCTGCTCTTATATATACAATAAAAAAATATTAAATAGTTTTTTTGAGAGAAAAAATTAATTAAATAGTTAGAATTAGTATTGTACTGGCTCTTAAATGATATAGTATTTCAACTAATTACCTTAACTTATTCGAGAGTATTGATTAATTTTGACTGAATTATATATCAATCAGGTTCTTCCAATTTGAATTTTCATTTCATACATTTCGTTAAATGTTTATTTCGTATAAACGGTTTTGTGGATATAATAGCAATACTTTCACCATCTCATATGCGTATCTTTAGATATTTCAGTTTGTCTTAAAATATTTGTTACTAGTATTTAATAAAATTAATGTTCTTTTAATTCTATTGATTTTAAGAGAACATGATTTAGTTCGACAGTATTCTCATTCATTCACTGTTTCTAAAAAAAATCTTATTCATTGGTTTTTCTTCCAAGTATATATTTTAGTAAATTCAAAACTACAATATATTTTTTAACAAGGTTGTTTTAAAAATAATTATTAATGTTATTATCAATTTTCTTTAAACCTCTAAAAAAAACATTTTCTTTAAAACAACATGTTACTTTGAAAAAAATTATACGATACGGACATGCACTGACATACCAACAATCCGGTCTCATGATCAACGATAACAATTCAAAAACTGCTGCACTGATAATTTAATGAGTCAAATGTTCTGTGATTCACATTGTATCCGTGGCCCAGGTTGAAACCAAAATTTGAATGGTGATAATTATCTTGTGAATTTTATTTGAATAATTATTTTGGAGATAAATTATCTTAATATTTTAATTCTTAGGATCTTTAATTGTCCTTTTTGATAATTTATATGTAAACAAATAAAATTTTCTTAGGATAGTTGATTCAATAAAGTTTTATGTTAATTAGGTTTAATTTTTTATTGTAGGACAAAGAGGAATTGTTGATGGATGATAGGAGAAAGAGCAAGGACAAAATGGTCAAAATGTCAAAATTCTAGCTTGTGAAGGAAGGCAAATGGCTCTTAAGCCTAAAAAATATGACACTAAGCGCTAAATTAATGCATGTCAAAGAAGAGAAGGAACTAGAGGAGGCCTTCAAGTGGCACTTAAGCGTTAGTCTGCAAGTGATGTTTTTAAATTAGCACATGTTGAATCCTATTTAGGGAATTTATGCGTTTTTGTTTTGATGCTTTGTAATTTCACATTTTTCAAGTATTTTTCTCTGCAAAAAGCTGTGAGAGTGACCTCTTTAATTAGCTCTCATGCCTTTTTCTTCCTTCTCCTTCATTTCTCTATATATGAATTTTCTTTCTCTTTATGGTAGGAGTAGTTAGGTCTTTAGTTGTTGGGATTGAATTTAGTGAGACCCACTCATGTATTTCTTGTAAAATTCTAACTCTATCCTCATTTTAATATATTACTTGTCTACTTTTAAGCTTTAATTTCTTTGACTTGATGAACCATGATTATGTTTTTGAGTTGGAATGTGGTTGTGAAACTCTTTTTGACTCTCGATTTGAAGTAGAGCAATTATTAGATTTTAGATTTAGGAATGAGTTTATATTCAATGATCTCTCTATTAATGCTTGTGTTTAGTGAAAATTTCCCGATTAATATCTCTTAAGGGATTAGGTATTTAATGGGGGAATTTGATCCAAATCTTCTAAGGGTTAGGAATTGTTGAATTTTTGTGTATTGAAATATATTGAAATGAGTGTATGAGTTGATGTTGAGAATTGTTATGCATTGGTTATACATGAAGAATGGCGTTTCATGAAGTGAAATCCCGACAACATTTGACATAAAGCATTTTCATAAAATAGGACTTGGCTCAAGATTGCCCTTTGTGAATTCTAGAGTATCTCTTAATTTGAAAATGTCTTCGATAAAAAACCTAAATAGTTTTTCTTCAATCTTTTGTTTCTAATTTCGCTTTTACTTAATTCTCTTTTAATTAGTGATAACTTTTAATCAAAGTCTTCATTGTACATTTAATTCTTAATTCTTTAGCCTAAATTGATGTGAACAAATTGCTTGATATTATGCAAGTTGATGCCTTAAAAAAATTAATGCTTAGACTTTTTATTTTATACTACTTGTTTGATTTGCAAATGAATGATATTCAAAATATTCAAAATACTGGGTGTATGTTTAGTTGAATGGAAATAAAATAGATAGGAAATAAAATGTGAATAATTATGTTAAAGTTGGGTGATGGGAATAAAATCCTCCTATGGCATGATAAATGGATGGGTAATCAAGAGTTGTCTAAGAAATATAGGAGAATTTTTGGTACAGTAAATAAGTGTGTTGTAGATGCTTTTATGCAAGTTAATAAAGAATTAAGATTTAACTCAATAAACATAAATGCAACAATTTAATGATTATTTTTAAACTTATAATTATGCAATTAAATGAATCCCCAAACTTATAATAAATTACGTAATTATATGAACAAATATGATCAGGTTACCCATTTAACTTATTTTTATATAAAACGAAACTCCAACCATTTTTTTTAACATTTAAAGATCAATGGATTGATTGAACCTGGTTAAACTTCAAAACCTTCCCACTGGTTCAACTACCGAACATGTTGAAACTAGTTTAAAAATATAGATGCCAGTTCTAAACAAAATTAAAATTTGAATTAAATTTCCCATATATATATAGAAAATAAATTAACATTTGAACTTAAAATCTAGATGAATTTTTAAGAATTTGCAGTTAGAATATTAAGAGTGTAGCTAGACAATGATTTGGTCTTATAAGAAGGGTCATCCTAGTTTTTATCCATCCTAAGACTTAGGTTACTTAATCTTAACTATTATCCACCACACTTGAACCTCTCAAACTTGATGCAAATTTAGGTTAAATCATTCCACTTGTTCAACCATCCAACATGACCAAAATAGTTTAAAAAAGGATCGGAGGTCAGTATTTAACAAAATTTAAATTTAAATTAAATTATCCTTACAAATTAACAAATAAAAGAGAAAATCTTGAATTTGAGTCAAATATATATAGATGATTCATTAGTTTTTCCAATGGTTTGCATTAATTTCAAGCTGTACCGCTGAAAATTACCTGAACTCACAAGACACTTTCATTATATTTCAAGAATTTAAAATTTTGTCTATGTGAAGGGATCTAAGTTAAATAGGATCCATGAATTATTATAAATTTTTTGACACTACTTTTAATTATTAAAAAAACTGTCAATGGGTACTACAAAAGTATCCTTGAAGACAGAGTCCGTGTCCGTGTTGCAATGTTTCTCTTTTTCTATTGCACTCATTGCTTTCTTGACTATATAGTATTTCTGCTTTTACCATTTTCTTCTGTTTTCCTCCTTTTGAGGGTGGAAAGTCTTTTTAGTGAATGTGGAATCTTTGGAGGACTTTGCTAATAGTAAAGTTGACGGCTTGAAAAGAAGTGACCATGTGATTTTAGTGAAGAACTTGCCCTAAGGTTCATCAGAAAATGAACTTGCAAAGATGTTTGGGAAATTTGGTAGTTTGGATAAAATAATTCTCCCTCCAACAAAAACTTTGGCCCTGGTATTTGTTCCCCCCTTCTCAAATTTGATGATGTTTATAATGTGCCTATGCTTTTTATATTTTGTATTTCATAGCTTATTATTCTATCTTATAGCCTAGTCCTGCCCTTAACTCTAATAGTTTTTTCATTTGTTTATGCCTGCATTCAACTCTTAATTGTATTACTTCCTTCAAACTTTTAAGCATGTGATTATGAAACGTCTTGTTTCCTAAATCAACAGAACAAGCAAACAACAATATGGTCATAAAGTTTAAGATAGAGCCCAAATCATAGATCAACAGATTTACTTTAGGATTCTGTTATCACATGTTATCGTTAGGATTTATCTTTAGTTTAGTATTATGTTATTTGAATTCTTTTATCATAGTTTATCTTTAGGATTTATCCTTTCTTTCTATCATTTAGGGAGTTAGTTGAAGGAGAGTATCATAAAAGAATACCAATTAAACCAATCATAGTAATACCAGTTATAGTACTTATTATCCAAATAGGAATCCTTCCGAATCGGCCATTTATCCCACTTTCCTCCACAATTAATCAAGTAGTCAGTCATGCTAAAGACATAAACAGATATAGATAGTTATGAAATGATATCCTTCCGAATAGATATATGGCAGTATGTTAGTGAGAGACACTTTTGGTTGTATTGAGGAGCTGGTGCTATGGGAGAAGGAGGCAGTAGATCAATATGCCAATTTCTATTTTTAAGAATAAAACCCAACCATTCTTGGTATCTCATCATTGATCTGATCTACCAGATATGAACCAGCAAAACTCGACATTTTCGCGAGGTTCAGCCTCATGTGCTTGCACTTCCTGTTTCATAGAATGTTGGAGTTCAGCAACCGAGGAATTGGGCTTCTAGAGTTATAACTTTGGAGTCTAGAGCATCAACCATGGAGACCATGATGAGCTATTTGGCAGGTTGGACCAATGATGAGATACCAAAAATGGTTGAGTTTTATGATTAAAATAGAAGAAGAGATTGGCAGATTGATCTAATGCCTCCCTCTCCCAGAGACATGCTCCTCAATACAATTCAAGAGAAATTCACCAAAAGTTATCACAATATTTTTGTCAAAACTACATCTTATCTTTTACTGTAATTCTAGAAATATTTATTGTTTTATTTTAGGAATTTTCTATATTTCGTTGTTTTTTATTTTAGAAAATTAGGAAGATATGATCTTATTTAATTAGAAAATTTAGGAAGATATGATCCTTATTTGTTCCCTTATTTAGGTTTACTCTCCCCTTGGGACAAATCAATGAGTTGACAAGTTACTGTCTTATATTTATTAACCTCTCTCTCAATCGACTCCCTAAAAGATAAACTATGATAACAAAATTCAAATAACATAATCCTAAACTAAAGATAGATCCTAAAGATATAAGCTATGACAGAATTCAAATAACATAATCCTAAACTAAAGATAAATCTTAACGATGATGTGATGACAGAATCCTAAACTGAATCTGTTGATCTATGAATTGGGCTCTATCAGTTTACACACACTCTTTACATCTTAAATACAATAGTATTACAGTTATCGTTTTATTTATAGGAGAAAAATTATAATCCTTCATTTTATGGACCTTTGGTTGCCAAAATATTCTGCATTTTGGCATCTGCTGTCCATGATGGTAATTTACTTTATTATCGTATGGAAACTAAAATATACTTCTTGACTTTTTGATGTATATTTGTCAATTGATTTCTCAAATTTGTTTTCAGCAATTTTGTGTTTGAGAAGTTATTGTTCTTAGCATTACTTGTTTGTTGTTTAATTGTATTTATGTCAAACTTTGATTTGTTTAGAGATGATAATTCAGGTTGTTTTCCTCGAACCAGCAGAAGTTAAAGCAGCTTTTAGAGCTTTGGCATACAAGCGATACAAGTAAGATTTTTTTTTTCCTTCTGGTAACAAATCCCTTTGATCTGTGTAAGTAATGCTTTATTAGCTTCTATCCTACAATCAAATCTAACGGTTATCCTTCACGAATGAATTTATTGTTTCCTTCGGTCTAGGATATGCTCATATGCATGTTGATCTTCATAAAAAGAAAGGAAAAAAAGGAGACGAAGAAAGAAAACTGTTTGTGATAAGTATTAGGCATGCTTGAACTGTACAAGTTGATGTGCTATAGCTTCACCTTGTGCTATTTGCAAAGTGGAATGCAATAAATTAGAATGATTTTGTCAAAAACACACAAAGGGGGAAGTGTAGGGTAGTAGAATATATAAAAAAGGGATGGAAAATAATCCAGAATGAAGCCTATAACTTTTTTTGCTTATATTGCTGCAGTAATTGCACTAAAGCTAGGAACTCATTAGTTTGGAAGGAGGGAAAATTACTCTTTGAAATGCTACTTGCACATGCAACCATGATTTCATTTTCCCCCTCAGATGGTTGAATAATCGTGATTCAAACAGCCCTCCTCCTTTCTCATACATCGATAAATCTGTGGCGCATGTAGGTGTGTGCCTAAGCCTCATCTATACTCTGATTCACTGAAGGACTTGTTTCATATGCTATTCAATGTAGGGATGCCCCATTATACTTGGAGTGGGCTCCTTCCAATATTCTTAGTCAAAGCTCAACATCTAAAAGTAATGAAATGAATAGTGGAATTGATCAAAATGATGTCAAGCAGCTGAAATTGGAGCAAAATATATTAAGAATATCAGATGTGTATATTGATCCAGACAGAGTACAGGTTTGGCATATTAAATTGTTTTTCTTTAAGCTGTAATGCTCTTATATTACATAAAATTGGAGTTGGGTAACGTGAGGATTTAGGTCTCTATCCTTACCAGTAGTAAAATTGTTGTCATATATATCTAACCATGGAGAAATATTCCATAGATTATTTTGCAGATCAGTCAATTTTTATTTTGAAATTGTGGAATGCCAAATAATCCATAATGCTTGTTCTTCAATTATTGTTTAATCTATCATGCTTCAGGCTCAGACCCTGTTTGTCAATTATCTAAATTTCATGACAACAGATGAGAGTTTGAGGAAATATTTTAGTGAAAACATGGAAGAGTGAAGAAGCATTGGAAAAATGTTTCATATTTTTGTTTAATCTATCATGCCAAGTGCTAAACATTTTACTTTTTATGCCTTTCTGTTTTTTTATATTTTTGTTTTGTTTCTGTCACAAATAGGTGAAGAAGCATTGGAAAAATGTTTCCATGGGAGCTATGGTAATGGTAAGAAGGGTAAATCCTTATCCTTGGAAGTAGAGAGGATGCCACAAGGTAGAAACCTAAACATCGCGTCAAGAACATCATCCTCACACCATGAGTTATAATTAAGGAAAAATCTATTTCAATTTTTTTTTTATCAATATCTGTTTCAATTGAAATAACCACTTGGATTTAACTCTAATGATTGAGAGGGTGAAAATTTGGGAAAAGAAATTATCGTGAACCAACAAATTCCAAATGGTTGTTAGGTGAAAGCTGAAAACACATGAATGAATTTATATTTCTAACATTTTATCATAGAGCCTGCGATACCATGCCCTTAATTAACAATGTAAAAAACTTGAGCACATAGGAAATACTCGCAAATGATTTAATATTACATCTCTAATACGTATTTGGATTCAATCCATGATAAAAAATCACAATAAAATACAAATGAAAAAGAAAAGATAAGAGTGAAATGTAGCTGAATTAGAATCAACGATTATTCTTTTTTAATAAATATATATTTTTGAATTACAACCCATTCTTTAAGTTGAGAGAAAATAAAATCAACACTGGCTTCCGCTTTCCACCTAAAACTGCACAAGGGTCTTCCAATCTTTTTCAAATCTTAACCTCACTATCTTCTTTATATGAGAGAATGTTGAACAAAATTAGAAAATCGCACCCGTTTGATGCATAGAGAAGATATCTTTGACACCTCCAACCCCACAGAATGGAAAAGGGAGTTTACCTAAATTACACAGTTGCGTGCATCCATGGAATAGGAATTAGAGCTTCCAGAGTGTCTTGGTCGCAACTAGAATCTTTTCTCTGCCGTGTGATTCGGGTTCTTTATCATAGACGGTAGGCTTCCACCTCACTGCACTGGCAATGCGAGCTACTCTGTCAATTACTTCAGGGGCATCCCTTACCACCACAGTTCCCTCAGGACGCAACATTCGATCAATTTCCACCATCAAATCAACAAGAGTACATCTGCAATGAAGGTGTGAAGCTATCAGGGTGAGCTCATTGTTTATGCACATAACATTTTGTATCAGTAAAGAGGCATTTGTTTGTTCTTTATGTTACCAAATATTTATAAGCAATGACCATAAGTTTTCAATTTTGGAAATCAATATATTCGGTTATTCACCAATATCTTCAAAAGTCCCTTGTGTCAAAAAAGGATCTTTCGAATCAATAGATTAACAACTTCAGAAGGCAGAAAGCAGCGAAACCATATTAACAGCTAAAAATGAGCATACCTGTTTTGACCAGATGCTGGATCTTTTATAAGGGATTCAATGCTGGCCACATGGATTAGATCATAGCTACGAGGATATGTTGAAAATGGTTCGCACCTGGGAACATAACCATATACAGCTTAGATCTAAGAAAGTTCATCCATTATAAATTGAAATGCATACTCAAATGTATTTAATAAAAAATGTTGACAACTGATCAGAAGCAGGATCTAGATAAAAATTCAAAGAAGTTAGAGAGCTTATGTGCTTTAGTTTTTAAGTGTATAATGATTCCTAGAAGATTCTCACTCCTTTTCCATTTATCATTATTTAATTGAGCAGAGTTTAACATCAATTTAGATCCAAAAAATAATCTCAAGAGAACTAAATTAGCTCGATACAGAATGAATTTCTGATACATTACAAGCTTATCTATGCACCCACACAGACAGACCCAAGATACTGCTGAGAGCAGTAATTGTCAAGAAAAGTAGAGCTACAAGCATCATGAACTAGTCAAAATTGGAATGCAGGAAGCAACTTGGAAGCAAATGAAACACCTGAAATCCAGTTGAATCAGTGTTCTGGTCTAAAAGACAATAATCATTGCGAAAAACAAAATTTTCCCACAATATATCCTATTTTGAAATCATGTCATCAGTTAAAAAAAGGTTTATTTTCCTAACATGCCAAAAGATCAGAGCTCGAAAGATTCTGGATACACTGAAACATTCAGAAAAAGCTCACCAGTCATGATAGACTCCAATAAGGCCTCTGTCAAAGATAACATCAAGAGTGGGTGGCTTTAGTGCAGGAACTACATTGATCACCCACACAGGATCAGATTTTAAGGCTGCCGCAAAACCTCCAAATAATGCATTCATGTCCATGACATTGCGCACAAATCGAGTGCCCAACTTGATTTTTAGAGAATTCTTATAGTGTGCCACCCTCCTTGCCCACCGCTTAGTGTCAGCCTCATACACATCAACACCATTTTTCAGGAGTGTGGATCTTGGAGGTATTGCAGTTAGCCTCTCTGGCCACTTGGGAATTATCCCAATAGCATAATCACCTTTAACAGATGTCCTACTGACACATTTCTTCAATTTGAAGTACCTGTAAAACAATCAACTTAGGTTTGCATTTTTTGAAATAATCAATAAGATCTTTTAACAATGGCAGCATTCACCCAAGTGCTATTTACAAATATACTGATGCTAGACAAGACAGAAAGGGAAGCAAGAAAAATAAGAGGAAAAACAACTTAAACTAGCAATAGTTTTCTGGAAATTACCAAGCTTGACTTGGGTAATCTGAATCATCACATAACTCAAGACCAAATTCATTTTCATTGGGAAGACATGATTCTCCCACAGGCTTCTTCCAGATCACAGTGTTACCATCTACAGCAATCAGTTCATAACACAAGGCTCTTGCCACCGCTTGGAGATCAGACCATTCTTTATCTTGTTTAGGCCACTGAACAGGGGGACCGGAGATGACTAAATATCCACCAGGGCGAAGTAATCTGTCCACTTCAATGAAATAAGAGGCATCTGCAAGGCACATTTGCTGCATTAGGGAAGAGACAAGCATGTAGAAGATTGTAAGATACGCATGAGTGAGCAGGAATGAAGAACTTACTGTAGGCTGTAAATGGGATCAAGCACCTAGAGCAATGAACTAAGTCAAATCCAAACGCAGGAAATGGGAGTCTGCGAGTGCCAAGCATAGCAACAAAAGCTGGTATTCCTCTTTCCAAGGCAAATTGTATTTGAGCTTTATGTGAATCTCTTGGAGCAAAAGACATGGTTAAAATATTTTTAGATAGCATATATCCTCCAAAACTAGCAACCTGTGAAAAAAAGAGATGTATTTGCATATTAAATAAACAGTAATAAAATTCTAGAAAGGTGCCAAAGGAAAAATAGATAACAGCTCTTACCCCACACCCCATGTCAAGCGCAGTCCTCAGAACACCTTCACTTATAGGAATGTATTGACCAAGTTTTTCAATATATTGCTCTGCTCCATCTGGAAACATCGTACCACCACCAGGGAATATAAAGTGTTGACCTTCTAGTTTCATCCATCCCTGGTGACCTTTCCTGTCAGCAATCTTGTTGTATGGCATGTTGCTGTGCCATATCTGCACAGAATATACCATCAATGTTTTGGATGGATGAATCAAATGAGTGATAAATCCCAGCGGCATTCTAAACTAGAGTACATGATATCTTGTATTCTTGTTGATGTCCCTTGTTAAATGTGAAAGAGAAAAAGTGGAAAATATAGAAAGAAAAAAATTATGTGTATTAGCCTCTGCAATCCATCCCCTTAAAAATCTTTTAACATTACAGAGTAATTAAAATAAGAAAGCATCTATTACAGAAAGCTACCAGGGGAACCTCAATTAATCAGGTGTCCATATAAACAACTACTTAAACATCTTTTGCCCATAGCTCTATCAGGAATTACAAATTTACTCTAAACAATTCTTTTTAGATCTCTTATTTATCCAAGCACTTGATATAAGTAAATTGATCACACCATAGGAATTAACCTCTTCTATTTTGTGTCCTCCTTTTTCCCATTCCATCTCTCAAC